>NC_138296.1:5907500-6045000 GCF_965601325.2 Salmo salar | reverse complement strand
GCCCCTTAAATTGAAATTGAGAGAGGGGGAGCGAGAAAGACGAGAGAGAGAGAAGGAGAGAAGGAGAGAGAGAGGAGAGAGAGAAAAAAAGAGAGAGAGGGGAAAGAGATAGAGCAGGTGTGTAGGGTAATTGCTTCCATGGCAACATGTTACAAGTGTGTGTAACCTCAGGGTGGATGCTGGGTTACTTCAAGAGAGTTACCGTGGAAACCAAAGTGGCACATGACCTGTTGCCGTGCCAGCTGTGAGTTCCTGGTGGCCCTGCCCTTCCTCCACTGTGTGTGTGTGTCACGGCTGTTCAAAGGATCGGACCAAAATGCAGCGTGTTCGTAGTTCCACATATTTTATTTACCATGAAACTAAACGCAATACACTAAATACTTGAATACACAAAAAACAACAAACCGTGATGCAGAGAGAAAACACACTACTCAAAAATTAATCACCCACAAAAACAGGTGGGACTGTCACGTCCTGACCAGTAAAGGGGTCATTTTGGTATTGTAGTTTGGTCAGGACGTGGCAGGGGGTGTTTGTTTTATGTGGTTCGGGGTTTGTTGGGATATGCACAATCTTGCCCATGCGCACGCACAGTCCGGTGCGAGCGATCCCAGCCCCTCGCAAGTGCTGTGCTAGAGTGGGCATCCAGCCTGGAAGGAGGATGCCTGCGCAGCGCATCTGGCCACCGGTGCGCCTCTTAGGCCCAGGTTACCCTACGCCTGCTCTACGCACGGCAACCATCAGGCCCCTGCACAGCCCAGTTCGTCCTGTGCCAGCACTCCGCTCATGCAGGGCTACTATTACCATCCAGCCAGGACGGGTTGTGCAGGAGGTGCGCTCCAGACCTCCAGTGCCTACCCATGGCCCGGTGTATCCAGTTCCTGCTCCTCGCACTAGCCTTGGGGTGCGTGTCTCCAGTCTGGTACCTCCAGTACCAGCCCCACGCATCAGGCCTTCAGTGCGCAGTCCCCGTCCAGAGCTTCCGACGACAGTACCCCATCCAGAGCTTCTGGCAACAGTGCCCCGTCCAGAGTGTCCGGCAACAGTGCCCCGTCCAGAGCTTCCGACGACAATACCCCGTCCAGAGCTTCTGGCAACAGTGCCCCGTCCAGAGTGTCCGGCAACAGTGCCCCGTCCAGAGTGTCCGGCAACAGTGCCCCGTCCAGAGTGTCCGGCAACAGTGCCCCATCCAGAGTGTCTGGCAACAGTGCCCCTTCCAGAGTGTCCGGCAACAGTGCCCCGTCCAGAGCTTCTGGCGACAGTTCCCCGTCTAGAGATGGCCCACAGTTTGGAGCCTGCAGAGACGGTCCACAGTCCGGAGCCTGCAGAGACGGCCCACAGTCTGGGGCCTGCAGAGACGGCCCACGGTCCGGAGCCAGCAGAGACGGCCCACAGTCCGGAACTGGCGCAGCCAGAGTCACCCTACAGTCCGGAACCGGCGCAGCCAGAGTCGCCCTACAGTCCAGAACCGGCGCAGCCAGAGTCGCCCTACAGTCCGGAACCGGTGCAGCCAGAGTCGCCCTCCAGTCCGGAACCGGCACAGCCAGAGTTGCCCTCCAGTCTGTAACTGGCAGAGCCAGAGTCGCCCTACAGTCCAGAACCGGCGCAGCCAGAGTCGCCCTACAGTCCGGAACCGGCGCAGCCAGAGTCGCCCTACAGTATAACACAGCCAGAGTCGCCTTCCAGTACGACGCAGCCAGAGTCGCCCGTTGCGAGGGTCACCAGTCCGGGGTCGACGGAGAGGGACCTCGCTCTAGAGACGTCATGTAAGTGGAGTGAGCCAGGGGTGGAGCGGGGTCTGCATCCCGCTCCTGAGCCACCTCCGTACGGGGGAGTATTGGGAAGGGGGGGTGTTGCAAAAGCAGCGTCGGTGACGGTGGCCACCCTCCCTTCCCTCCCATGTAGTTTTGGGATTTTTTTGTTTGTTGTGGGTATTTGTTTTGTTGGGTTTTATTTCAGGTGCATCCGGGGTCTGCACCTTTGGGGGGGGGGGGGGGGGTACTGTCACGTCCTGACCAGTAAAGGGGTTATTTGTTATTGTAGTTTGGTCAGGACATGGCAGGGGGTGTTTGTTTTATGTGGTTCTGGGTTTGTTGGGATATGTTCTTATGTAAGCGGGGTGTTTGTTTTATGTGTTCCAGGGTTTTTGGGTATTGTTCTGGTTTTGTATTTCTATGATTTTCTAGGTTGTGTATTTCTTTGTTGGCCTGGTATGGCTCTCAATCAGGAACAGCTGTACATCGTTGTTGCTGATTGGGAGTCATACTTAGGTAGCCCTTTTTTCACCTGCGGTTGGTGGGAAGTTGTTTTTGCATTGCTGTGTGTAGCCTGCAAGACTGTTTGTCGTTCGTTCGTTTTCTTGTTTTGTTTTTGTAAGTGTTCAATAAAAGTAAATATGAGCACTCAACCCGCTGCGCCTTGGTCTACTCCATACGACGACCGTTACAGGGACAAACATCAACATAAATATGATCTCCAATTAGAGGTAACGAGGATCAGCTGCCTCCAATTGGAGATCAACCCAAAAAACAACAACATAGAAATAGACAAACTAGAACTTAAACATAGAAATAGACAACATAGAAAAACCACCCAAAACACCCCCTATCACGCCCTGACCACTCTACTATAGAAAATGACCTCTTACAAGGGTCAGGACGTGATGTGTGTGTGTGTGCGAGTACGCTCATGTGTGTATGTGCATGTTCACGTGTGTGTGTGTGTGGCTTCTTATGTGTGTGTGGTTTTAATAGTAAAGTCAGTATGCTGTGTTGCAGCAGCAGTCTAGTGTATAACACAATAAGTGACATCACTGTGAGTCAGTGTTACAGCAGCAGTCTAATGGATAACACACTAATGGATAACACACTAAGGGACATCACTGTGTTGCAGCAGCAGTCTAATTAATAACACACTAAGTGACATCACTGTGTTGCAGCAGCAGTCTAATTAATAACACACTAAGTGACATCACTGTGTTGCAGCAGCAGTCTAATTAATAACACACTAAGTGACATCACTGTGTTGCAGCAGCAGTCTAATTAATAACACACTAAGTGACATCACTGTGTTGCAGCAGCAGTCTAATTAATAACACACTAAGTGACATCACTGTGTTGCAGCAGCAGTCTAATTAATAACACACTAAGGGACATCACTGTGTTACAGCAGCAGTGTAATGGATAACACACTAAGTGACATCACTGTGTTGCAGCAGCAGTCTAATTAATAACACACTAAGTGACATCACTGTGTTGCAGCAGCAGTCTAATTAATAACACACTAAGTGACATCACTGTGTTGCAGCAGCAGTCTAATTAATAACACACTAAGTGACATCACTGTGTTGCAGCAGCAGTCTAATTAATAACACACTAAGGGACATCACTGTGTTGCAGCAGCAGTCTAATTAATAACACACTAAGTGACATCACTGTGTTGCAGCAGCAGTCTAATTAATAACACACTAAGTGACATCACTGTGTTACAGCAGCAGTGTAATGGATAACACACTAAGTGACATCACTGTGTTGCAGCAGCAGTCTAATTAATAACACACTAAGGGACATCACTGTGTTGCAGCAGCAGTCTAATTAATAACACACTAAGTGACATCACTGTGTTGCAGCAGCAGTCTAATTAATAACACACTAAGTGACATCACTGTGTTGCAGCAGCAGTCTAATTAATAACACACTAAGGGACATCACTGTGTTGCAGCAGCAGTCTAATTAATAACACACTAAGTGACATCACTGTGTTGCAGCAGCAGTCTAATTAATAACACACTAAGTGACATCACTGTGTTACAGCAGCAGTGTAATGGATAACACACTAAGTGACATCACTGTGTTGCAGCAGCAGTCTAATTAATAACACACTAAGGGACATCACTGTGTTGCAGCAGCAGTCTAATTAATAACACACTAAGTGACATCACTGTGTTGCAGCAGCAGTCTAATTAATAACACACTAAGTGACATCACTGTGTTGCAGCAGCAGTCTAATTAATAACACACTAAGTGACATCACTGTGTTACAGCAGCAGTGTAATGGATAACACACTAAGTGACATCACTGTGTTGCAGCAGCAGTCTAATTAATAACACACTAAGTGACATCACTGTGTTGCAGCAGCAGTCTAATTAATAACACACTAAGGGACATCACTGTGTTGCAGCAGCAGTCTAATTAATAACACACTAAGGGACATCACTGTGTTGCAGCAGCAGTGTAATGGATAACACACTAAGTGACATCACTGTGTTGCAGCAGCAGTCTAATTAATAACACACTAAGTGACATCACTGTGTTGCAGCAGCAGTCTAATTAATAACACACTAAGGGACATCACTGTGTTGCAGCAGCAGTCTAATTAATAACACACTAAGTGACATCACTGTGTTGCAGCAGCAGTCTAATTAATAACACACTAAGTGACATCACTGTGTTGCAGCAGCAGTCTAATTAATAACACACTAAGTGACATCACTGTGTTGCAGCAGCAGTCTAATTAATAACACACTAAGTGACATCACTGTGTTGCAGCAGCAGTGTAATGGATAACACACTAAGTGACATCACTGTGTTGCAGCAGCAGTCTAATTAATAACACACTAAGTGACATCACTGTGTTGCAGCAGCAGTGTAATGGATAACACACTAAGTGACATCACTGTGTTGCAGCAGCAGTGTAATGGATAACACACTAAGTGACATCACTGTGTTGCAGCAGTGATGTATTTTAATACAAAATAGAACGAGGTTGTTTTCACCCAAAAACAGTGAAACAAACAGTTTGTCTTTTTTAAACATATGAAAAATAATGGACAACACAATAAGTGACATCACTGTGAGTGTCTTCTCAACAGGAGAGCAACTGGTGTCTTAATAAATGGGTGTGTGTGTGTGTGTGTGTGTGTGTGTGTGTGTGTGTGTGTGTGTGTGTGTGTGTGTGTGTGTGTGTGTGTGTGTGTGTGTGTGTGTGTGTGTGTGTGTGTGTGTGTGTGTGTGTGTGTGTGTGTGTGTAAATGGGTGCACATGTGTGTGTGTTGCCATAATAATAAAGTCAGTATAGCAAGGCTATGACGTGGTAGAGAGACTGCCCTCAACTGGTCAAACTATACAATGACAGCACTCATTGTGGAAACGACCCTGCTGGCTCCTCCCCTTAATCACGACAACACAAGCAGTTTGTTCTCTCTCTCTCTCTCTCTCTCTCTCTCTCTGTCTCTCTGTCTCTCTGTCTCTCCTTCTCTCCCTGTCTCTCTGTCTCTCCCTGTCTCTATCTGTCTCTCTCTCTCCCTCGGTCTCTCTTTCTCTCTCTGTCTCTCCCTCTGTCTCTACCATTAACTTTCTCTACTTCCTGCCATGTGGCTCACGTTATACTTCCTCTAACTGTGATCATTTTTGTGTCCTTTACGGCACCCTATTCCCTATATTATAGTGCCCTATGGGGTCTCTGTCAAAAGTAGTGTACTATATAGGGAATATGGTGCCATTGGGGACGTAGCCCATGATTCTATAAGAGGCCTCTCAGGGTACAAACTAATGACTAGATGGAACTATAACACATGTGCAGGACACAAACACACACACGCACACACACACACACACACACACACACACACACACACACACACACACACACACACACACACACACACACACACACACACACACACACACACACACACACACACACACACACACACACACGCGCGCGCGCGCTGAAAAATAGAACAAAGAACACTTGGAAAGAAACAAATACAACAAATAGAACAACAAAATAAAACATGTAAAATATAAGGAGTTTATTTCAGCATAAATACATGAAGCCTTAAAATTACATAAAAAATAAATACAGATTGCCTCTTATATAAAACAGACATTTCTATGTACATTAAGTACAACATATTTTACAATATAAATATAGCTACTGTACCTTTAAAGACATTATATATTCATATACACATACATTCATATCTTAAAGGGATAGTTCACCCTAAAAAATTTAAGTTTACAGTACCAATGTTTCTCCATTTCGGCATTGATTTCTCCTAATACATACTCTCCTTATATAGAATCTACATTAAATATCTTTGACTCTACTTGACATCGGGTATTTTCTGAGACATTAAAACATCTGAGAAACTTTGAGTTTGGAGTGAACAGTCCCTTTAAAACACATTTCTGAGACATATATGTGTATATATATATATATAACCTGTTTTTAGAGAGAACAGTCCCTTTAAAACACATTTCTGAGACTGTTTTTCATGTTCCTTGTTTCTTTCTTTGGTATTTTAGTTTGACTGGAAGACTTGTGTAAAGTTCCTTATTTTAGATTCCGTTCTGCTTTTTTAAAGCCTCTGAAACACGAAGCGCCGTGCCACCAGTCCCATGACTAAACGCTCTGTAGACAGGGAGAGTCACACATGGCACCCCATTCACTATATAGTGTACTGCATTGAACCAGGTCAAATACATCCCAAATGGCACCCCCTTCACTATATAGTGTAATACTTTTCACCCGGTCAAAAGTACATCGTATGCCCTACATGGTACAGTACTTTTGACAAGGGGCGGCAGGTTAGAGAGTTGACCTTGAGCAAGGCACTTAACCTCCCCCACAACAACAGCTCCCCGGGTACCCGGTGTGGCAGCCTCCTGCACCTCTCCAAAAACTGTATGTGAGTTGGTATGAAGCAGAAGTCACATTTTGATTGGACCTCGTGTGCAGTTGACCAATAAAGTAATCTTATCAACCAGCCTCCTTTCCAGCCCAGTCTGGTAACAGTTCTCCCTGCGCTGTGGGGCGCATCATCCAGGCTAATTCATCTGGACTACTTTTGACCAGGCAATAGACCTATGTAAGGAATGGGCTGCCATTAAGGAGCGAACACACATACTTCCTGTGGTGGCTGTGACTGTAGAAGGCTGGTAAAATACACTGTCTCTAATATTCCCTGACACAAGTCCAGACCTGTCCTGAGGACAGACTACAGACAGCAGCAAACAACTAGCTGGTCCATATCTGACAATAATAGAGTTATAACACACACACACACACACACACACACACACACACACACACACACACACACACACACACACACACACACACACACACACACACACACACACACACACACACACGCACACACACACACACACACACACACACACACACACACACACACACACACACACACACACACACTCACACTCACACTCACACTCACACTCACACACTAAAATATACAGACAGACTCAAGTGGAAGATTTGTCAGACATGACAGCTGAGTGAAGTGGCAGATCGATGTGTCTGTGTGTGTATGTGTGTGTGTATTTTTACAGCATTATTCACCAGACGCGACACACGACTCAGGAGCGAGTGACCCCCCCGCGTCTCCATGGAAACTGGCAGCACACACACAGAGTCTGTCACTATTTTACTCTTATTATTATCTATCCTGATGCCTAGTCACTTTACCCTGCCTTCATGTACATATCTAAAATACCTTATTATTATCTATCCTGATGTCTAGTCACTTTACCCTGCCTTCATGTACATATCTACCTCAAATACCTTATTATTATCTATCCTGATGCCTAGTCACTTTACCCTGCCTTCATGTACATATCTACCTCAAATACCTTATTATTATCTATCCTGATGCCTAGTCACTTTACCCTGCCTTCATGTACATATCTAAAATACCTTATTATTATCTATCCTGATGTCTAGTCACTTTACCCTGCCTTCATGTACATATCTACCTCAAATACCTTATTATCTATCCTGATGCCTAGTCACTTTACCCTGCCTTCATGTACATATCTACCTCAAATACCTTATTATTATCTATCCTGATGCCTAGTCACTTTACCCTGCCTTCATGTACATATCTACCTCAAATACCTTATTATTATCTATCCTGATGCCTAGTCACTTTACCCTGACTTCATGTACATATCTACCTCGAATACCTTATTATTATCTATCCTGATGTCTAGTCACTTTACCCTGCCTTCATGTACATATCTACCTCAAATACCTTATTATCTATCCTGATGCCTAGTCACTTTACCCTGCCTTCATGTACATATCTACCTCAAATACCTTATTATTATCTATCCTGATGCCTAGACACTTTACCCTGCCTTCATGTACATATCTAAAATACCTTATTATTATCTATCCTGATGTCTATTCCCTTTACCCTGACTTCATGTACATATCTACCTCAAATACCTTATTATTATCTATCCTGATGCCTAGACACTTTACCCTGCCTTCATGTACATATCTAAAATACCTTATTATTATCTATCCTGATGTCTATTCCCTTTACCCTGACTTCATGTACATATCTACCTCAAATACCTTATTATTATCTATCCTGATGCCTAGTCACTTTACCCTGCCTTCATGTACATATCTAAAATACCTTATTATTATCTATCCTGATGTCTATTCCCTTTACCCTGACTTCATGTACATATCTACCTCAAATACCTTATTATTATCTATCCTGATGCCTAGTCACTTTACCCTGCCTTCATGTACATATCTACCTCAAATACCTTATTATTATCTATCCTGATGTCTAGTCACTTTACCCTGCCTTCATGTACATATCTACCTCAAATACCTTATTATTATCTATCCTGATGCCTAGACACTTTACCCTGACTTCATGTACATATCTACCTCAAATACCTTATTATTATCTATCCTGATGCCTAGACACTTTACCCTGCCTTCATGTACATATCTACCTCAAATACCGTATTATCTATCCTGATGCCTAGACACTTTACCCTGACTTCATGTACATATCTACCTCAAATACCTTATTATTATATATCCTGATGTCTAGTCACTTTACCCTGCCTTCATGTACATATCTACCTCAAATACCTTATTATCTATCCTGATGTCTAGTCACTTTACCCTGCCTTCATGTACATATCTACCTCAAATACCTTATTATTATCTATCCTGATGTCTAGTCACTTTACCCTGCCTTCATGTACATATCTACCTCAAATACCTTATTATTATCTATCCTGATGTCTAGTCACTTTACCCTGCCTTCATGTACATATCTACCTCAAATACCTTATTATCTATCCTGATGCCTAGTCACTTTACCCTGCCTTCATGTACATATCTACCTCAAATACCTTATTATTATATATCCTGATGTCTAGTCACTTTACCCTGCCTTCATGTACATATCTACCTCAAATACCTTATTATTATCTATCCTGATGTCTAGTCACTTTACCCTGCCTTCATGTACATATCTACCTCTATTACCTTATTATTATCTATCCTGATGCCTAGTCACTTTACCCTGCCTTCATGTACATATCTACCTCAATTACCTTATTATTATCTATCCTGATGTCTATTCCCTTTACCCTGCCTATATGTACATATCTACCTCAAATACCTTATTATTATCTATCCTGATGCCTAGTCACTTTACCCTGCCTTCATGTACATATCTACCTCAAATACCTTATTATTATCTATCCTGATGTCTATCCTTTACCCTGCCTATATGTACATATCTACCTCAAATACCTTATTATTATCTATCCTGATGCCTAGTCACTTTACCCTGCCTTCATGTACATATCTACCTCAAATACCTTATTATTATCTATCCTGATGCCTAGACACTTTACCCTGCCTTCATGTACATATCTACCTCAAATACCTTATTATTATTATTTGTATTACTATGAACTGGGAGGGTACCCTGCTGTTACACTGTCTGTCCCTGAACTGGTAGTGTACCCTGCTGTTACACTGTCTGTCCCTGAACTGGTAGTGTACCCTGCTGTTACACTGTCTGTCCCTGAACTGGTAGTGTACCCTGCCGTTACTCTGTCTGATAATACATACAGCACAGAACACAGAAGTGCGTCCCAAAAGGCACCGTATTGCCTAGTGCACTACTTTGGACCAGAGTCCTATGGGAAAGTAGTGCACTAAATACGGAATAGGGTGCCAATAGGAACACAGGCAGAAGCAGACATACAATCACTCTGGTTTTGAATGAAACCTGATTCATTAGGTACCAGGGAAAAATTGCACATGTATCCATTACAAATTCATAAATTACAAATTCATAAATTACAAATTCATAAATTACAAATTCACACATTCCCTATGATTTCCATTCATGACTGGTTAAGAGGGATGACTCAGAGAACGTCCCATCACTGTTATAGGCTTTCTTTTTATTCTAGACCAGTAGCTCCTGTACAACCTTTGGATGAGGAAGTAGTCTGATGTTTCATCCATCCCGTCTGTCTATGTATCTCTCTGTTTGACTAGGCCTGTTGTTGGAGGATATTAGCTGTTACCTTTTTGTTAACCTCTGTTTTCACCTGTAATCCTTTTATTCGTTTCCAGAAAAGATAAGTTGGTTATTCTCCAGGTTGCAGATGCTGGCAGTTTATGTTGCCTGCCCTGCCCAGCCCCAAGCTACTCCTCTGGGGTCGGCCCAACCTGATCAGCCGGTGGAGATGGCTCCAGGCATACGCCAACCGGCCAGACACTAGGTCCAATGAGGCTGGGTCCACACCTGCCCAGAGGTTCCCTGCCAAACCCCCCAAACGTCCCCCCGAACCCTCCACTGGACCCCCCACTGGAGCTCCCACCGCCTCCTTGACCAACTTAGGTAGAGCCACAGAGTCAGGTAAGATGGAGCTGCTGTCGCTCCCCAGGAAGAGGTGATCCAGGGCCCGGTTCTGGAGGCTGTCCCTCAGGCTGCAGACCAGCTCCTCCATCCTGGCCACCAGATAGCGATCCTCCCAGGCCTAAAAAAGAAAGACAAGTAGACGGTCAGTAAGATGCAAAAACCTTAGTAACCTATTTACAAATGATTCCAAACATATGTGTACATATGATAGAGCAGATCAGCCTATAGAGGACAATAAATCAGGACGGATAACAGGCCTCCAATCAAATCAAAGTTTCTTGTCATGTGAAGGGATGGGCAAAAATGACAAATTACAATGACAAATTATAATTACAAATTACAACAGCAAAATACCGTAAAGATTAATGTATCAAAATAAATTACAAAAATATGTTTGCAAAGTATTGTATTTAATTCAAATGCATGTATTGTGTATATTAAAAGACAAAAATACATTTGCAAGTAGCCCCCTTAACAAAACAGCATTGTCAGTAATGATTACAGAGACACCTGGCTTGATTTGACTGTGATACGTCTTTTTTTATCCTCCTTAGTTTAATGCACTGACTGCTCCCGAGTGGTGCAGCGGCCTAAGGCCCTGCATCTCAGTGCTCCTTAGTTTAATGCACTGACTGCTCCCGAGTGGTGCAGTGGACTAAGGCCCTGCATCTCAGTGCTTCTTAGTTTAATGCACTGACTGCTCCCGAGTGGTGCAGCGGACTAAGGCCCTGCGTCTTAGTGCTCCTTAGTTTAATGCACTGACTGCTCCCGAGTGGCGCAGTGGACTAAGGCACTGCATCTCAGTGCTAAAGGCTTCACTACAGACACCCTGGTTCCATTCCAGGCTGTATCATTACCGGCCGTGATTGGGAGTCTCATAGAGCGGCGCACAATTGGCCCAGCGTCATCCGGATTAGTGTTTGGCCGGGGTAGGCCGTCATTGTAAATAAGAATTTGTTCTTAACTGACTTGCCTAGTTAAATAAAAGGTTAAATTAATTAATTTTAAAAAGGTCACTCTGGATAAGAGTATCTGCTAAACGACCAAAATGTAAATGTAAAAATTAAAAGCAGACTGGTTATTATAATTGGCATTGTTTCGGGGCGGAGCTCATTAGAATAATACCCAGCATGTTTTGCGAGTCTTAATTTTCACATTTATATTTTGGTAACTTAGCTCTTATCACACCATAGTGCCATCAGACTTCTGATACCAATGCAGGATGAAAGGGGGACATAAAATGGTAATATAAAAATGGTATAGAAAAGTATTTTGTATTTTAAAAATACAAATTACAGCTCTCTAAAGTATCTTGTTACAAAATACATTGGATTGTACTTTATGCCAGTGAAAAAATAATTACAAAGTACTCAGGAGTAATTAAAATAAGGAATACTGCCCATCTCTGGACATATGCAGAATACATACTGCATAGTGTACACAGTACAATGAAATACTTCCTAGCAAGCTCTACTCTCTAACAGTGCAGCATCTATTTAAAATATTCAGCAAAAATAAATAGTAAATAAAGCAGTAAGAGAAGACAATACAAGTACCTATTAAAGGTAGGGTGTAACCTGTAGTACCTATTAAAGGTATGGTGTAACCTGTAGTACCTATTAAAGGTATGCTGTAACCTGTAGTACCTATTAAAGGTATGGTGTAACCTGTAGTACCTATTAAAGGTATGGTGTAACCTGTAGTACCTATTAAAGGTATGTTGTAACCTGTAGTACCTATTAAAGGTATGGTGTAACCTGTAGTACCTATTAAAGGTATGGTGTAACCTGTAGTACCTATTAAAGGTATGGTGTAACCTGTAGTACCTATTAAAGGTATGGTGTAACCTGTAGTACCTATTAAAGGTATGGTGTAACCTGTAGTACCTATTAAAGGTATGGTGTAACCTGTAGTACCTATTAAAAGTATGGTGTAACCTGTAGTACCTATTAAAGGTATGGTGTAACCTGTAGTACCTATTAAAGGTATGGTGTAACCTGTAGTACCTATTAAAGGTATGGTGTAACCTGTAGTACCTATTAAAGGTATGGTGTAACCTGTAGTACCTATTAAAGGTATGGTGTAACCTGTAGTACCTATTAAAAGTATGGTGTAACCTGTAGTACCTATTAAAGGTATGGTGTAACCTGTAGTACCTATTAAAGGTATGGTGTAACCTGTAGTACCTATTAAAAGTATGTTGTAACCTACCTCTACAGTACCTATTAAAGGTATGGTGTAACCTGTAGTACCTATTAAAAGTATGGTGTAACCTGTAGTACCTATTAAAGGTATGGTGTAACCTGTAGTACCTATTAAAAGTATGGTGTAACCTATAGTTCCTATTAAAGGCATGTTGTAACCTGTAGTACCTATTAAAAGTATGTTGTAACCTGTAGTACCTATTAAAAGTATGTTGTAACCTGTAGTACCTATTAAAGGTATGGTGTAACCTGTAGTACCTATTAAAGGTATGGTGTAACCTGTAGTACCTATTAAAGGTGTGGTGTAACCTGTAGTACCTATTAAAGGTGTGGTGTAACCTGTAGTACCTATTAAAGGTATGGTGTAACCTGTAGTACCTATTAAAGGTATGGTGTAACCTGTAGTACCTATTAAAGGTATGGTGTAACCTGTAGTACCTATTAAAGGTATGGTGTAACCTGTAGTAACTATTAAAGGTATGGTGTAACCTGTAGCACCTATTAAAGGTATGGTGTAACCTGTAGTAACTATTAAAGGTGTGGTGTAACCTGTAGTACCTATTAAAGGTGTGGTGTAACCTGTAGTACCTATTAAAAGTATGTTGTAACCTGTAGTACCTATTAAAGGTATGGTGTAACCTGTAGTACCTATTAAAGGTATGGTGTAACCTGTAGTAACTATTAAAGGTATGGTGTAACCTGTAGTACCTATTAAAGGTATGTTGTAACCTGTAGTAACTATTAAAGGTGTGGTGTAACCTGTAGTACCTATTAAAGGTGTGGTGTAACCTGTAGTACCTATTAAAGGTATGGTGTAACCTGTAGTACCTATTAAAGGTATGGTGTAACCTGTAGTACCGATTCAAGGTATGGTGTAACCTGTAGTACCTATTAAAGGTATGGTGTAACCTGTAGTACCTATTAAAGGTATGGTGTAACCTACCTCTACAGTACCTATTTAAGGTATGTTGTAACCTGTAGTACCTATTAAAGGTATGGTGTAACCTGTAGTACCTATTAAAGGTATGGTGTAACCTGTAGTACCTATTAAAGGTGTGGTGTAACCTGTAGTACCTATTAAAGGTATGTTGTAACCTACCTCTACAGTACCTATTAAAGGTATGGTGTAACCTGTAGTACCTATTAAAGGTATGGTGTAACCTGTAGTACCTATTAAAGGTATGGTGTAACCTGTAGTACCTATTAAAGGTATGGTGTAACCTACCTCTACAGTACCTATTTAAGGTATGTTGTAACCTGTAGTACCTATTAAAGGTATGGTGTAACCTGTAGTACCTATTAAAGGTATGGTGTAACCTGTAGTACCTATTAAAGGTGTGGTGTAACCTGTAGTACCTATTAAAGGTATGTTGTAACCTACCTCTACAGTACCTATTTAAGGTATGGTGTAACCTGTAGTACCTATTAAAGGTATGGTGTAACCTACCTCTACAGTACCTATTTAAGGTATGTTGTAACCTGTAGTACCTATTAAAGGTATGTTGTAACCTGTAGTACCTATTAAAGGTATGCTGTAACCTGTAGTACCTATTAAAGGTATGGTGTAAGCTGTAGTACCTATTAAAGGTATGGTTTAACCTGTAGTACCTATTAAAGTTATGGTTTAACCTGTAGTACCTATTAAAGGTATGGTGTAACCTGTAGTACCTATTAAAAGTATGTTGTAACCTGTAGTACCTATTAAAGGTATGGTGTAACCTGTAGTACCTATTAAAGGTATGTTGTAACCTGTAGTACCTATTAAAAGTATGTTGTAACCTGTAGTACCTATTAAAGGTATGGTTTAACCTGTAGTACCTATTAAAGGTATGTTGTAACCTACCTCTACAGTACCTATTAAAGGTATGGTGTAACCTGTAGTAACTATTAAAGGTATGGTGTAACCTGTAGTACCTATTAAAGGTATGGTGTAACCTGTAGTACCTATTAAAGGTATGTTGTAACCTGTAGTACCTCTTAAAGGTATGTTGTAACCTGTAGTACCTATTAAAGGTATGTTGTAACCTGTAGTACCTATTAAAGGTATGGTGTTTCCTACCTCTACAGTACCTATTAAAGGTAGGGTGTAACCTACCTCTGCAGGAGAGCTGAGTAGCAGACGCAGCCAGGCCGTCTTTAGTGTGTAGGAGGAGAGGACTGACCTCCAGAGCGCCCCCCGGTGGCTGTCCAGTGCCTGGCCACCCAGGTCACGCAGGGCCTTGGTCAGCTGGAGCACCTTGAGGTGGCAGGAGGGCTGTGGGGAGCGGCCACGGAGCCAGCCCAGCAGACGCTGCTCCTGGCGGGGGAAGAACAAAGTCCACAGGTCCCTCTCCTCGCTCTGCTGGTTCTGGTGCTGGTCTGGAATGAAAGGAGAGAACGGATGGATGGATGGATGGATGGATGGATGGATGGATGGATGGATGGATGGATGGATGAAGGACAGAAGGAAGGAAAGAAAGAAGTAAGGAAGGAAGTAGGGAAGGAAAGAAGGAGATAGGGAATTAATGATTTAGTGAATTAAATAATGAATGAATAATGAATTGATGAACAAAGAAAGGAGAGAAATTAAGAAAGAGTAATATACTTTATTGAATTTGTAAATGATATCATATATTTACACCTGAACACACCTGTATTTGACATCGCCACTGAGGCCGTCGTTTCCATGGGAACCAGGTAGACCCCGTCTCCGAGGGGGATGGCGGGGAGGAGCCGTATTGCCATGGAGATGTGACAGCAGACGTAGTCGGAACGCGGTGTGAGGCGGAGCTGCACACGGTCGTCGGCCAGTGCCAGACTCAGCGTACAGCGCTGCTCAAAAGGGTAGCGCACGGTTGCTAGGCAACGCTGGACTGCCGGGTAGAACCAACGGAGGACGGAGTCCGGGGTCAGGCGATAGACTCCGCCCCCTCCTCCTGACACTGCCGTGACCCCTGACAGTGACCTCGATGACCTTTCGGGCGACTCCCGAGAAGGGTGCATTCGTAAAAACGTGTCAGTGAAGTTGCGGTGTTTTCGTAGCCAGTCACCACGGCGAGGAGTCTCTAGACTGCACCGTGGCACGCCGCTCCACCCACTGTCCTCTGAGCTTTCCCCTTTCATCTCTTCCTTCACCTCGTCCTTCAAGTCTTCCTTCCCTTCTTCTTTGACCTCTGTCTGCTCCTCCACCTTGCTGTCGTCCTTCTGGACATCCTTCACTTTATTGCTTCTTACCCTCATCCTGTTCCCCTTCCCTGACTTTCTCCCGTTCTCTTTAACCTCCACCCTCTCCTCCCTCACATCCTCCTTGCCCTCCCCCTTCCCCGACTTTCTCCCGTTCTCTTTAACCTCCCCCCTCTCCTCCCTCACATCCCCCTTGCCCTCCCCCTTCCCTGACTTTCTCCCGTTCTCTTTAACCTCCCCCCTCTGCTCCCTCACATCCCTCTTGCCCTCCCCCTTCTCCTCTCCCTTCTCCTCTCCTCTCTCGTTCTTCTTCTCCTCCCCCCTCCTCTCCCCCCTGTATACTCGTGGCTCCAGTCTCAGTTCTCGGGGTATCTTCAGAGGTACCAGGATGTCATAGTAATCTGGAGCGCCCACCTTGTGCTCCTCGTATGAACTGCCCACCTGCAACCAGACCAGACAAACAAGGATTATGTGAGTCCCAAATTGCAACCCAATTCCCCAGAAGTTTGTTTACGTAGACCATCAACTATGTTAACTAATTAATAATTTAACAACAAGAAGAGAAAATGTTATCTTCCGAAACTCACCTGCAGGAAGTCTCCCCGGAACGCCAGAGAGGACTCTGGGATACCTCCAGTGGCACGTCCGGCTCTGACCAGCTCCCCGACCAGTTTGGCCACGTGGGCCTTGCTGTGCCCCAGGACGTGAGGAGACAGACGCACCCAGCGCTCGTAGTAGTCCTCCAGGACCTCTCGACGAGACCAACCCGATTTCAGAGCCCCGTCAGCGGCCTCGAGAGGCACCCTCTGGGGCCCCCCTGGGTGGGTGGAGCAGTACCTGCCGGTACACATTGATATGAGTCAATTCATATTTGAACAGATGGCTACTTAGTGCAATCAAGGGAGTGAAGGAAACCACAGCATTATGGGTATTATTATGAGTTTTCAAAAGCAGAAGCAAGAATCACCATAGTAACCGTGCAACTCAAACAGAGGGAGAGACAGAGAGAGAGAGAGAGAGAGACAGAGAGACAGAGAGAGAGACAGAGAGACAGAGAGAGAGAGAGAGGACAGACAGAGAGAGAGAGAGACAGAGAGAGAGAGAGAGAGAGAGAGACAGAGAGAGACAGAGAGACAGAGAGACAGAGAGACAGAGAGAGAGAGAGACAGAGAGACAGAGAGAGAGACAGAGAGAGAGACAGAGAGACAGAGAGAGAGAGAGAGACAGGAGAGACAGAGAGAGAGAGGAGAGAGAGAGAGAGAGAGAGAGAGATAGAGGGAGAGCGAGAGAGAGGAGAGAGAGAGAGAGGAGAGAGAGAGAGAGAGCGAGAGAGAGAGAGAGAGAGAGAGAGAGAGAGAGAGAGAGATAGAGGGAGAGCGAGAGAGTTGAGAGAGAGAGAGGAGAGAGAGAGGAGAGAGAGGGAGAGAGAGAGGAGAGAGAGAGAGAGAGCTAGAGAGAGAGAGAGAGAGAGAGAGAGAGAGAGAGAGAGACAGAGAGACAGAGAGACAGACAGACAGACAGACAGACAGACAGACAGACAGACAGACAGACAGACAGACAGACAGACAGACAGACAGACAGACAGACAGACAGACAGACAGACAGACAGACAGACAGACAGACAGAAAACACATACCTGGAGGTGACAGCCCCCCTAGACACTATGACAAAACAACCAACAAAAACGGGTCAGAACTCCTGCAGCTCTCGTCGCACGCTGGGTATGTACATAGTCAATGGTAGTCTTCAAGGGGACTCTCACGGTAGGTACACCTACAGCTCATCTCTTGGCAGTAGTACTGTAGACTACTTTATCACTGACCTCAACCCAGAGTCTCTTAGAGCGTTCACAGTCAGCCCACTGACACCCCAATCAGATCACAGCAAAATCACAGTCTATTTGAACAGAGCAATACTTAATCAGCAGGCATCAAAGCCAAAGGAACTGAGTAATATTAAGAAATGCTATAGATGGAAGGAAAGTAGTGTAGAAACCTAACAAAAAACAATTAGGGAACAACAAATTCAATCCCTTTTAGACAACTTCTTGGACAAAACGTTCCACTGTAATAGTGAAGGTGTAAACTTGCCAGTAGAAAATCTTAACAGTATATTTGACCTCTCAACTTCCCTATCAAATCTAAAATGTTCAAATAGAAAACCGAAGAAAATGAACAACAATGATACATGGTTTGATGAAGAATGCAAAAACCTAAGAAAGAAATTGAGAATCCTGTCCAACCAAAAACATAGAGACCCAGAAAACCTGAGTCTACGCCTTCACTATGGTGAATCACTAAAACAATAGAGAAATACACTACGGAGAAAGAAGGAACAGCACGTCAGAAATCAGCTCAATGTAACTGAAGAATCCGTAGACTCGAACCACTTCTGGGAAAATTGGAAAACACTAAACAAACAACAACACAAAGAATTATCTATCCAAAATGGAGATGTATATATATATGGGTAAACCACTTCTCCAATCTTTTTAGTTCTATAACAAAGAACAAACAGCAAAAACATTAACATGATCAAATACAAATCTTAGAAAAAACTATTAAAGACTACCAGAACCCACTGAATTCTCCAATTATATTGAATGAACTACAGGACAAAATAAAACCTTCCAACCCAAAAAGGCCTGTGGGGTTGATGGTAACCTCAATGAAATTATCAACTATACAGACAACAAATTCCAATTGGCTATAATAAAACTCTTCAACATCATCCTCAGCTCTGGCATCTTCCCCAATTTGTGGAACCAAGGACCGATCACCCCAATCCACAAAAGTGGAGACAAATTTGATCCCAATAACTACCATGGGATATGCGTCAACAGCAACCATGGGAAAATCCTTGTAAAATCTACATAAAACACCAAATAATGCAGAGCAGAATTAATGATCAAAATCCAGAAAAGAGCTGTTAAATTCTACAACCACCTAAAAGGAAGAGATTTCCAAACCTTCTAAAACAAGGCCATCACCTACAGAGAGATGAACCTAGAGAAGAGTCCCCTAAGCAAGCTGGTCCTGGGGCTCTGTTCACAAACAGATCCCACAGAGCCCCAGGACAGCAACACAACTAGACCCAACCAAATCATGAGAAAACAAAAAGATAATTAGTTGACATATTACAAAGAATGAACAAAAATACTGAGCAAACTAGAATGCTATTTGTCCCTAAACAGAGAGGACACAGCGGCAGAATACCTGACCACTGTGACTGACCCAAACTTAAGGAAAGCTTTGACTATGTACAGACTCAGTGAACATAGCCTTGCTATTGAGAAAGGCCGCCGTAGGCAGACCTGGCTCTCAAGAGAAGACAGGCTATGTGCACACTGCCCACAAAATGAGGTGGAAACTGAGCTGCACTTCCTAACCTCCTGCCAAATGTATGACCATATTAGAGACACATATTTCCCTCAGATTACACAGACCCACAAAGAATTAGAAAACAAATCCAATTTTGATAAACTTCCATATCTATTGGGTGAAATACCACAGTTTGCCATCTCAGCAGCAAGATTTGTGACCTGTTGCCACAAGAAAAGGTCAACCAGTGAAGAACAAACACCATTGTAAATACAACCCATATTTATGTTTATTTATTTTACCTTTGTACTTTAACCATTTGTACATCATTACAACACTATATACACACACAATATGACATTTAAAATGTATATTCCTTTGGAAGTTTTGTGTGTTTACTGTAATTTTTTTATTTTATTTCAGTTTTGTATATTATCCATTTCAATTGCTTTGGCAATGTAAACATATGTTTCCCATGCCAATAAACCCCTTTGAATTGAATTGAGAGAGAGTGGGAGAGAGAGAGAGAGAGAGAGAGAGAGTAGATATGATGTGTGTGGACTGGGTACCTTATGAAGAGGTAGCAGAGGACACAGGCCAGTAGTAGTTTGATGAGGGAGAAAAAGACAGGAGGGCCCTGGTCAGAGCAGGGCTCTGTCCCAGCCTCGTACCCAGGATCGGGGCCTGATTCTGGGCCTGATTCTGGACTTAGCCAGTGGGTTATGTGGTGGTGGAAAACCAGACCTGTCAACACACAGGTCAGCAGAGGCCAGAACACCCGCAGGTTCAGAGTGTACACACTCATCCTCCTCTCTCTCTCTCTCTCTCTCGCTCTCTCTTCTCGTTCCCTCTCTCTCTCTTCTCGTTCCCTCTCTCTCTCTTCTCGTGTCCCCCTCTCTCTCTTCTCGTTCCCCCTCTCTCCTCCTTTCTGTTGCTCCTAGGTTCCTTCGTTCTTTCTCTTCTTCTTGTCTGTCTAGGACTTGTTCTTTAGCGATGCCAGAGAACTGAGACAGGGTCAGGGCAGGCTAACCCATCATGACTCTCTCTCTCTCTCCTCGTTTCCCTCCTCTGCGCCTCAATGTTCTTCTCTCTGTTTTCTCCTCTCCTTCCTTCTTGTAACAGAACTCCCACTTCTTATTCTTCTTCTCCTCTCCAGCTTGTTTGTTCAGTTTAAAGTCAGTTGAAGTTCCTCTTCAGAAGTTCCTTCTCTCTTCTTCAATCTGTCCCTCCTGTTTTTCCCCTCCTCTTCAGAGCTGTATGATGTCAGGTTTATCTGTCTTTGTGAAGACTCCTCTCGAACAGGTTCTCTCTCTCTTGTCCTCTTGTTCTCTCTCTCTTGTCTTCTCTTTTTCCCGGTCTCTCGCTCTCTCTCTGGTTTTTCTGCCAGTGAGCTCAGAGAGAGGAATTTTTGTTAAAAGAAAATAGAGGGAGGAGGAGGAGAGAGAGAGACTGGGCAGCAACACTCTCCTCCCACCTCTTAAAGAGACAAAGACATTGTTTCACATCTCAACATTACATTTAAAAGGAGACTCAGGCCATGTCCCAAATGGAACCCTATTCCCTGTATAATGCACTACTTTTGATCAGAGCCCTATGGGCCCTTGTTGAAAGTAGTGCAATATTTAGGGAATAGGGTGCCATTTGGGACACAGAGGCTATGCCAGTTACTGTAGCAGCATTGACAATAAGTGACAATAAAAGTTATTCAACTGCATTTGACTGATTTGATATATACTTCAAACTGAGTGTACAAAACATTAAGAACACTTTCCTAATATTGAGTTGCACCCCTCCTTTTGCCCAGCTTCAATTCGTCGGAGCATGGACTACACAAGGTGTTGAAAGCGTTCCACAGGGATGCTGGCCCATGTTGACTCCAATGCTTCCCACAGTTGTGTCCAGTTGGCTGGATGTCCTTTGTGTGGTGGACCATTCATGATACACAGAAACTGTGGAGCGTGAAAACCCAGCAGCGTTGCAGTTCTTGACACAAATCGTTACGCCTGGCACCTGGATTCACCTGGTCAGTCTATGTCATGGAAAGAGCATAATGTTCTACACTGGTAACAAAGCATTACTAACAGTCTTGGGCAGTTATTGTGAGGACAGACAAACTACTTTGTAAAGGCTAAGAGAATACATTAACTTATTATAGAATATAATATATTAAAGAAGTGTTTCTACAACTTTAGTATGGCTGTGATACAGTGGGAGGAAAAAAGTATTTGATCCCCTACTGATTTTGTATGTTTGCCCACTGACAAAGAAATGATCAGTCTATAATTTTAATGGTAGGTTTATTTGAACAGTGAGAGACAGAATAACAACAAAAAAATCCAGAAAAACGCATGTCAGATGTTATAAAATGATTTGCATTTTAATGAGGGAAATAAGTATTTGACCCCTCTGCAAAACATGACTTAGTACTTGGTGGCAAAACCCTTGTTGGCAGTCACAGAGTTCAGACGTTTCTTGTAGTTGGCCACCAGGTTTGTACACATCTCAGGAAGGATTTTGTCCCACTCCTCTTTGCAGATCTTCTCCAAGTCATTAAGGTTTCGAGGCTGATGTTTGGCAACTCGAACCTTCAGCTCCCTCCACAGATTTTCTATGGGATTAAGGTCTGGAGACTGGCTAGGCCACTCCAGGACCTTAATGTGCTTCTTCTTGAGCCACTCCTTTGTTGCCTTGGCCGTGTGTTTTGGGTCATTGTCATGCTGGAATACCCATCCACGACCCATTTTCAATGCCCTGGCTGAGGGAAGGAAGTTCTCACCCAAGATTTGACGGTACATGGCCCCGTCCATCGTCCCTTTGATGTGGTGAAGTTGTCCTGTCCCCTTAGCAGAAAAACACCCCCAAAGCATAATGTTTCCGCCTCCATGTTTGACGGTGGGGATGGTGTTCTTGGGGTCATAGGCAGCATTCCTCCTCCTCCAAACACGGCGAGTTGAGTTGATGCCAAAGAGCTCCATTTTGGTCTCATCTGACCACAACACTTTCACCAGTTGTCCTCTGAATCATTCAGATGTTCATTGGCAAACTTCAGACGGGCATGTATATGTATTCTTGAGCAGGGGGACCTTGCGGGCGCTGCAGGATTTCAGTCCTTCACGACATAGTGTGTTACAAATTGTTTTCTTGGTGACTATGGTCCCAGCTGCCTTGAGATCATTGACAAGATCCTCCCGTGTAGTTCTGGGCTGATTCCGCACCGTTCTCATGATCATTGCAACCCCACGGGGTGAGATCTTGCATGGAGCCCCAGGCCGAGGGAGATTGACAGTTCTTGTGTTTCTTCCATTTGCGAATAATCGCACCAAATGTTGTCACCTTCTCACCAAGCTGCTTGGCGATGGTCTTGTAGCCCATTCCAGCCTTGTGTAGGTCTACAATCTTGTCCCTGACATCCTTGGAGAGCTCTTTGGTCTTGGCCATGGTGGAGAGTTTGGAATCTGATTGATTGATTGCTTCTGTGGACAGGTGTCTTTTTTACAGGTAACAAACTGAGATTAGGAGCACTCCCTTTAAGAGTGTGCTCCTAATCTCAGCTCGTTACCTGTATAAAAGACACCTGGGAGCCAGAAATCTTTCTGATTGATAGGGGTCAAATACTTATTTCCCTCATTAAAATGCAAATCAATTTATAACATTTTTGACATGCGTTTTTCTGGATATTTTTGTTGTTATTCTGTCTCTCACTGTTCAAATAAACCTACCATTAAATTTATAGACTGATCCTTTCTTTGTCAGTGGGCAAACGAACAAAATCAGCAGGGGATCAAATACTTTTTTCCCTCACTGTACGTGTTCAGTAATACATAAAGAAGCAGATGAAGGCAAAATGAAAACATGGACAAGATAAAAGTTGTTGTTTTGTTAGTTGTTGTTAGTCTCTGGCACGTCACTGGTCCTTCTCTCAGGGGACAGGGGTTAAGGGTCGTACTGATGATGGATTTCACAGGTCACGCTCAGGTCAACACTAACACCAGGGCTTATTGTGGCGGACCTCTGCCTGGGAGTATATGTGTGTGCGCATGTGTGTGTGAGCGTGTGTGTATCTCTGTGTGTGTGTGCATCTGTGTGCGTGTGCGTGTGTGTGTACATGTGGGTGTGTGTACAGTACTCCCTCAGAGAGTGACTCAAAGGGTCCTTGTTTAGCTAAACTGGACCACACCTCTGACTAAGGTCTGTCCTGGGCTGGCTGTTTGCGTCCCAAATGGCACCCTAGTGCCCTATAGGGCTCTGGTCTAAAGTAGGGCACTATATAGGGAATAGGGCCCTGTTCTAAAGTAGGGCACTATATAGGGACTAGGGTGCCATATGAGACGTAACCGTAGTAACCACCGAAACCATAGTTTGACTAAGTTGTTTAGTTTTTCCTGCTCTGAGTCTGACACACTTCCACATGGAGTCAGACCAATGGTAACACATGGAGTCAGACCAATGGAAACACATGGAGTCAGACCAATGGTAACACATGGAGTCAGACCAATGGAAACACATGGAGTCAGACCAATGGTAACACATGGAGTCAGACCAATGGAAACACATGGAGTCAGACCAATGGAAACACATGGAGTCAGACCAATGGTAACACATGGAGTCAGACCAATGGAAACACATGGAGTCAGACCAATGGTAACACATGGAGTGAGACCAATGGAAACACATGGAGTGAGACCAATGGAAACACATGGAGTCAGACCAATGGAAACACATGGAGTCAGACCAATGGAAACACATGGAGTGAGACCAATGGAAACACATGGAGTCAGACCAATGGAAACACATGGAGTCAGACCAATGGAAACACATGGAGTCAGACCAATGGAAACACATGGAGTCAGACCAATGGAAACACATGGAGTCAGACCAATGGAAACACATGGGTATGTATGTATGTGTGTGTGTATGTATGTATGTATGTATGTATGTATGTATGTATGTATGTATGTATGTATGTATGTATGTATGTATGTATGTATGTATGTATGAGTGTGTGTGTGTGTGTGTGTGTGTGTGTGTGTGTGTGTGTGTGTGTGTGTGTGTGTGTGTGTCACAACTTCCGCCGAAGTCGGTCCCTCTCCTTGTTCGTTCGGCGGTCGACGTCACCGGCCTTCTAGCCATCGCCGATCCACTTTTCATTTTCCATTTGTTTTGTCTTTGTTTTACACACCTGGTTTCAATTCCCCAATCACTTGTTCATTATTTAACCCTCTGTTCCCCCATGTTTTTTGTGCGTGTTTGTTTTATGTATTTTGGTCCTTTCGTGTGGGCTTGGTATTACTACATGTACTTGGTAATTTTGAGTAAAGTTACTTTTATTACTCATCTCTGCTATCCTGCACCTGACTCCTCTGCACCAGCTACACCCAGACCTTTACTGTGTGTGTGTGTGTGTGTGTGTGTGTGTGTGTGTGTGTGTGTGTGTGTGTGTGTGGTGTGTGTGTGTGTGTGTGTGTGTGTGTGTGTGTGTGTGTGTGTGTGTGTGTGTGTGTGTGTGTGTGTGTGTGTGTGAACAATCAGCTTATGCTTTCTCATGGCTAGATTTGCTCATAGAAGGTTTAGTTAGGGGCCATTATGACTCTGTCCTCATAGAAGGTTTAGATAGGGGACATTATGACTCTGTCCTCATAGAAGGTTTAGATAGGGGACATTATGACTCTGTCCTCATAGAAGGTTTAGATAGGGGACATTATGACTCTGTCCTCATAGAATGTTTAGTTAGGGGCCATTACAGTGGGCTGTATGACTCTGTCCTCATAGAAGGTTTAGATAGGGGACATTATGACTCTGTCCTCATAGAATGTTTAGTTAGGGACCATTATAGTGGGCTGTATGACTCTGTCCTCATAGACGGTTTAGACAGGGGACATTATGACTCTGTCCTCATATAAGGTTTAGTTAGGGGCCATTATGACTCATTCTTCATAGAAGGTTTAGATAGGGAGTTAGGGTTGGGGTTAGGGTTCACAGTCTAGCCATACTGACAGGCATAGTCAGACTACAACAATTACAATCACACAGCCCATGCATCAGGGTCTGTATTAACAAAGTGTCCCGGAGTAGGAAAACTGATCTAAGATCAGATTAGCCCTTTTATATCATAATGAGTTATGATAATAAATGAATGGACTGGGGGACCTGGTCCTAGATCAACACTCCTACACTGAGACACTTTTATTAATACAGGCCCTTTTAAAGTGGATCCAAGCAGGTGGGAGGAATATTTTACCAATGAGAGGAAGCTACTGCAAGTCTATCCTACTTCCTGTTTCATGTCACATGATCAGAAACCATGAATAGCACTTCCTGTTTGAGGGTGTTGTAAACGATGAGGTAATTCGATGGCACGGTCCATATTGATTTTCTGAGTGTGTCATGTGGAATAGAGATTTGGTTGTAGAACAGCAACATGGCAGCAGGATGTGTTATTGTAGCTGTGGTGTGTGAATGGCAGAGAAAGAGGACAGTCTCTGAACACTACTAGCAGTGCTCCCAGAAATATTCTGAAATCTGTTACTGACAATCTTCTAGTCCCATTCTTCTAAGACTAGATTTCTACCTACAAAATGGATGGCTTGCAATAGCAATGTGGACACTTAAAAACATAGACAAACCTTGATTTGGTGGTGAAGTATCTCTAAGCTTGTACAGCCTATCTCTGTTATGAGGTCAGTGATTCTGTCTGCTAGAGCAGAAGGAGGGCCAGCCAAGTGTCCATGTGTGTGTGTGTGTGTGTGTGTGTGTGTGTGTGTGTGTGTGTGTGTGTGTGTGTGTGTGTGTGTGTGTGTGTGTGTGTGTGTGTGTGTGTGTGTGTGAAAGCTTGGTTGTTGTGATAACCTCCACCC
This sequence comes from Salmo salar, assembly GCF_965601325.2. Classification (NCBI taxonomy): domain Eukaryota; kingdom Metazoa; phylum Chordata; class Actinopteri; order Salmoniformes; family Salmonidae; genus Salmo; species Salmo salar. The sequence goes on along the minus strand of NC_138296.1, from coordinate 6,018,736 downwards.
TAGACATAGAAGTGGAGGAGATAGATAGGTCCACCCTAGACATAGAAGTGGAGGAGATAGATAGGTCCACCCTAGACATAGAAGTGGAGGAGATAGATAGGTCCACCCTAGACATAGAAGTGGAGGAGATAGATAGGTCCACCCTAGACGTGGAAGTGGAGGAGATAGATAGGTCCACCCTAGACGTGGAAGTGGAGGAGATTGATAGGTCCACCTTACCATTATATACATCACAGTCTATCTACCTTAGCTTATTACCAGCCTTCTAGGCCCGTACCATTACATATGCTTTGGTTCCATTCAAATACTGGCAACTGGCTGGTTACCTGTCTCTGTGTCTTATTAAGACTCTGCCCTTAGGGCTACAATCTGTGTGCGTACGAGTGTGTGAGTGTGTGAGTGTGTGTGTGTGTGTGTGTGTGTGTGTGTGTGTGTGTGTGTGTGTGTGTGTGTGTGTGTGTGTGTGTGTGTGTGTGTGTGTGTTTGCATGTGTGTGTGTATGTGTGTGTGACCAGAAGGAGTGAGACAAAAGGCTACTGTGGATGAGAGACACCATATTCCCTACTTAGTGCACTACCCAGGGCCCTAGTCAAAAGTAGTGCACTACCCAGGGTGTAGCGTGCCATTTGGGACGCAGGCACCACCCTCCCATTCATACAGACAGACGTCAGAATAGAGTCCCATTCATACAGACAGACGTCAGAATAGCATTGTCAGATTTTCTCATTCTAAATCGTTTATACTGTGTGTAAAGAGTTAAGAGCATTAATAGTGTATGTCTGTGTATAACAGTTAGTTTAATAATGTATGTCTGTGTATAACAGTTAGTTTAATAATGTATGTCTGTGTATAACAGTTAGTTTAATAGTGTATGTCTGTGTATAACAGTTAGTTTAATAGTGTATGTCTGTGTATAACAGTTAGTTTAATAATGTATGTCTGTGTATAACAGTTAGTTTAATAGTGTATGTCTGTGTATAACAGTTAGTTTAATAATGTATGTCTGTGTATAACAGTTAGTTTAGTAATGTCTGTGACAACAGTGTTTAGTTTATATGGGCTGTAGAGAGAGGAGGGGAGAAAGCAGTATAATAATCTCTTATAAACCTCTCCCACACTTCACTGTAGGGCACTGGGAATTCATCATCAGAATGTGTCCCAAGTGGAACCCTATTCCCTATATAGTGCACTACTTTAGACCAGAGCCCATTCCCTATATAGTGCACTATTTTAGACCAGAGCCCTATTCCCTATATAGGGGCTCTGGTCAAAATTAGTGCATTATAAAGGGAATAGGATGCCATTTGAGACACCAAATGTACTTCATGTTTTGTTCAAAGACCTCTGTGTGTGTGTGTGTGTGTGTGTGTGTGTGTGTGTGTGTGTGTGTGTGTGTGTGTGTGTGTGTGTGTGTGTGTGTGTGTGTGTGTGTGTGTGTGTGTGTGTGTGTGTGTGTGTGTGTGTGTGTGTGTGTGTGTGTGTGTGTGTGTGTGTGTGTGGGCCACAGCAGTGCCTTGAGAAAGTATTCATGCCCCTTGACTTATTAAACATTTTGATGTATTGTGGATAAAAAATATATCTTGTTTTATCAATCTACACACAATACCCCATAATGACAGTGAAAACATGTTTTTAGAAATTTGTGCATATTTCGTAAAAAATTAACCCCTGGTCGGTCTCGACATCCAGCGAAAAATCCTATCCCTATTAGCATAACAAAATGTAATATATATATTTTTTCAAATATAGGACTATGTTAAATCGTTTTATAGATACACCTCTCCTGAATCGAACCACGGTGTCCGATTTCAAAAAGGCTTTACAGCAAAAGCAAAACATTAGATTATGTTAGAGGAGTATATCGTAAAAGTAGCCACATAGCCATTTTCCGACCAACCACATGCATCACAAATAACCAAAAAACAGCTAAATGCAGCACTAACCTTTGACAATCTTCATCAGATGACACTCCTAGGACATCATGTTACACAATACATGTATTCTTTTGTTCGATAAAGTTCATATTTCTATATAAAAACAGCATTTTACATCGGCGCGTAACGTTGACTAACTATTTTCCCTCAAATGCGTCCGGTGAAACAGCGCTACAATTTACTAAATTACTATTCGAAAACATTTTTAAAATGTAATATTGTCATTCTAAGATTTATAGATTAGCATCTCTTGAAAGCACCTGCAATGCCAGATTTAAAAATAACTTTACTGGGTAATCACACTTTGCGATAAAAGGTGATGCGATACTCAGAAAAATAGGCTACCGTTACAGGTCAGCGCCATCTTGGAACAATCGCATATCAAATCTACTCTTGTATGCTATTGTCAATAATCCCTTACCTTTGATTATCTTCATCAGAAAGCACTTCCAGGAATCCCAGGTCCACAACAAATGTATTTTCGTTCGAAAAAGTTAATCCTTTACGTCCCAATTAGCGTGTTCTGAAGGCTGCTCCAAAAGCTCCGTCGGCCGCAGGACTCCTCTTTCAATAAAATGCTTTTTTTTTTTTTTTAGGTTCGTTCAAACATGTCAAACGTTGTATAACATAAATCTTTAGGGCCTTTTTCAACCAGAGCTCCAATAAGATTCAAGGGGGACGATTGCATTGTCTTTCTAAACGTTTCGAAAGGGGAGAGTAGCCAGGGGCGCCGGCGTCATAATGGTGATGGCCCTCCTCATGTGACCACTTTCCACAGCCTCTCATTCTGTCAGTTTTCACAGTAGGAGACTCAAACCACTTTGTAAAGACTGGCGACATCTAGTGGAAGCAATAGGAAGTGGTCAATGAACCATTGCTAACGGTGTGATTTATAGGCAAAGTGATGAAGTTGAGTCCGCAATTCAGAATTCCACTTCCTGTTTCGATCTGTCTCGGGGTTTTGACTGCCATATGAGTTCTGTTATACTCACAGACACCATTCAAATAGTTTTAGAAACTTTAGGGTGTTTTCTATCCACAAGTATTAATTATATGCATATCCTACCTTCTGAGTTTGAGTAGGAGGCCGTTTAAAATGGGCACGAATTTTTTTCAAAAATCGCTGTAGCGCCCCCTATCCTAGGCGACTGTCTTAAATAAATACATAAATATCTAATTTACCTAAGTATTCACACACCTGAGTCAATTCTTTGTAGAAGCACCTTTAGCTGCGATTACAGCTGTGAGTCTTTCTGGGTAAGTCTCTAACAGCTTTCCACACCTGGATTGTGCATAATTTGCCCATTATTCTTTTCAAAATTCTTCAAGCTCTGTCAAATTGGTTGTTGATCATTGCTAGACAATCATTTTCAGGTCTTGCCATAGATTTTCAAGTAGATTTAAGTCAAAACTGTAACTCTGCAACACTCACTGTCTTCTTGGTGAGAAACTTCAACGTAGATTTGGCCTTGTGTTTTAGGTTATTGTCCTGCTGAAAGGTGAATTAATCTCCCAGTATCTGGTGAGAGACTAAACCAGGTTTTCCTCTAAGATTTTGCCCGTGCTTAGCTCCATCTGTCTATTTTTAATCCTGAAAAACACGTCAGTCCTTAACGATTACGAGCAAACCCATAACATGATGCAGTCACCACTTTGCTTGAAAATATGGAGAGTGGTACTCAGTGATGTGTTGTCTTGGATTTGCCCCAAACATAACACTTTGTATTCAGGACAAAAAGGTCATTGCTTTTGCTACAACTACAATGTTGTCGATCCATCCTTAGTCTTCTATCACAGCCATTAAACTCTGTTCTATCACAGCCATTAAACACACACACACACACACCGCACACACCACACACAGAATAACAGTTGCTGTTTTCAAATTCAGGCGGGAGTGAAATGGTTGAGGGAATGTTAAGTGGATAAGATAAGTCTACTTAATTAACCCCTTTGAAGCTTGGCTTATTCTCAGAATTCTATTCCAGAACATCAGCAGTTCACGGACGGAATTAGGAAACTCTTTATGATGTCATTCATTAGAATGAATTCATTCACAAAGCTTTTTGACTGTTCAAACAGATGGGTCTCAGCCGGTAAGATGTGCTGAATCTAGGAGACGCAGACAGCTGGCAGCACTAGATGTAGCATAGGGTGATATTTTGGACACAAGCTTAAACTTCCTCTTAGAACTTCCACAACAGCTCATCTTGTCGGCAACCTAGAAATACAAACTTGTGCCAGCTATAACATCAATCTTACGTGTGTCTATCCAAGAAAGATCACATCAGACAATTATTTCTTATCAGGGCTGGTCTTGAGAAAATTCCCCTCGAGGATTAAACAAAAACGGCTTCCCCTTTAGAGGGTTCAGGAAGGAAACTGTTAGGAGAGAGAGAGAAAGAGAGAGAGAGAAAGAGAGAGAGAGATTTCATGTCCAGTCATGAGGGTTGCATCATCTTCCTGCTGCTTGGCGCTAACTCTCTTCACTATATTACACACACTAACTCCCCTTCACTATATTACACACACTAACTCCCCTTCACTATATTACACACACTAACTCCCTTCACTATATTACACACACTAACTCCCTTCACTATATTACACACACTAACTCCCTTCACTATATTACACACACTAACTAACTCCCTTCACTATATTACACACACTAACTCCCTTCACTATATTACACACACTAACTCCCTTCACTATATTACACACACTAACTCCCCTCACTATATTACACACACTAACTCCCTTCACTATATTACACACACTAACTCCCTTCACTATATTACACACACTAACTCCCCTTCACTATATTACACACACTAACTCCCCTTCACTATATTACACACACTAACTCCCCTTCACTATATTACACACACTAACTCCCCTTCACTATATTACACACACTAACTCCCTTCACTATATTACACACACTAACTCCCTTCACTATATTACACACACTAACTCCCCTTCACTATATTACACACACTAACTCCCCTTCACTATATTACACACACTAACTCCCTTCACTATATTACACTAACTAACTCCCTTCACTATATTACACACACTAACTCCCCTTCACTATATTACACACACTAACTCCCTTCACTATATTACACACACTAACTCCCTTCACTATATTACACACACTAACTCCCTTCACTATATTACACACACTAACTCCCTTCACTATATTACACACACTAACTCCCTTCACTATATTACACACACTAACTCCCCTTCACTGTATTACACACACTAACATGCGTGCGCGCGCGTGTGTGTGTCTGTTGCTTAGGGGGTTCATCTCTCTGTAGGTGATGGCTTTGTTATGGAAGGTTTAGGAATCGCTTCCTTTTGGGTGGTTGTAGAATTTAACGTCTCTTTTCAGGATGTTTACAATTAGCAGGAATAGACCTAATTCTGCTCTGCGTGCATTATGTGCTGTTTTACGTTGTACACGGAGGATATTTTGGCTGAATTCTGCCTGCAGAGTCACAATTTGGTCCCAGACCTCACAACCACAAAGAGCAATGGATTCTATAACTGATTCAAGTCTTTTCTGCCATATCCTAATTGGGATGTCAAATTTTATGTTCGTTTTGATGGCAGAGAAGGCCCTTCTTGCCTGTTCATACCTGTTGCGATGATGTTTAGTCAGAGGTTTGTGTAGTTTTTTATGTGCTCTAGGGCAACGGTGTCTAGATGGAATTTGTATCTCTAGTCCTGGAAACTAGACCTTTTTTGGAACACCATTATTTTTGTCTTACTGAGATTTACTGTCAGGTCTACATAATCTGTGCAGAAGATCTAGGTTCTGTTGTAGGCCCTCCTTCGTTGTGGACAGAAGCACCAGATAGATCATCAGCAAACAGTAGACATTTGACTTCAGATTCAAGTAGGGTGAGGCCGGGAGCTGCAGGCTGTTCTAGTGCCCTCGCTAATTCGTTGATATATATGTTGAAGAGGGTGAGGCTCAAGCTGCATCCCTGTCCCACGGCCCCGTGGAAAGAAATGTGTGTGTTTTTTGCCAATTTTAGCTACACACTTGTTGTTTCTGTACAAGGATTTTATAATGTTGTGAATTTATAATGTCGTATTTTTTTACCCCAACATCACTTTCCATCAATTTGTATAGCAGACCCGCATGCCAAATTGAATCAAAAGCCTTTGTTTTGGTTTGTTTGTTTGTCAATTTGGATGTGCAGGGTGAATACGTGGTCTGTCGTACGGTAATTTGGTAAAAAGCCAATTTGACATTTGCTCAGTACATTGTTTTCACTGAGGAAATGTACGAGTCTGCTGTTAATGATAATGCAGAGGATTTTCCCATGGTTGCTATTGACGCATATCCCACAGTAGTTATTGGGGTCAATTTTGTCTCCACTTTTGTGGGTTGGGGTGATCGGTCTTTGGTTCCAAATATTGGGGAAGATGCCAGAGCTGAGGATGATGTTAAAGAGTTTAAATATAGCCAATTGGATTTGTAATCTGTACAGTATATTTTATCCTTTCATTGAGGTTACCATCAACACCACAGACCTTTTTGGGTTGGAGGGTTTGCATTCTGTCCTGTAGTTCTTTCAAGGTAATTTGATAATATAGTGGGCTCTGGTAGTCTTTAATCGTTAATTCTAAAATATTGGAGAAGTGGTTTACCCATACTTCTTCGTTTTGGATAGATAACTCTTCGTGTTGTTGTTTGTTTAGTGTTTTCTAATTTTCCCAGAAGTGGTTCGAGTCTACGGATTCTTCATTTACATTGAGTTGATTTCTGACATGCTGTTCCTTCTTTTTCCGTAGTGTATTTCTGTATTGTTTTAGTGATTCACCATAGTGAAGGCTCAGGGTTTCTGGTTCTCTGTGTTTTTGGTTGGATAGGTTTCTCGATTTCTTTGTTAGGTTTTTGCATTCTTCATCAAACCATTCTCACACTACACTACCTCACTCTCTACCTCTCTCTCTCTCTCACACCACACTACCTATCTCTTTCTCTCCTGCCATCAGTATACAGAATAGATAGGATCATGAGGGTGGCTCATTGAAGAAAAACTAAATGTTAGTATCCTGCTATCTCTCTCCATTTCACGACCAATAATATTTGCTCTCCTTCTTCAATATCTAATAACCACATTATCCCCATGTGGTAAGACCCAGACAGGAATGCCCCCCCTATGTGATAAGAGCCAGACAGGCATGACTGGTATTGAAGGCTTGGCATGTCTAGATAAGACCATTGGCATGCTTGACTTCACATACCGGTGGGCATGTCCTAGCCTAACATACCAGTGGGCACGTTCAAGCCTAACATTCTGGTGGTCCCGTCCAAGCCTAAAATACCAGTGGTCCTAGCCTAACATACCGGTGGTCCTAGCCTAACATACCGGTGGTCCTAGCCTAACATACCGGTGGTCCTAGCCTAAAATACCGGTGGTCACATCCAAGCCTAAAATACCGGTGGTCACGTCCTAGCCTAACATACCGGTGGTCCTAGCCTAACATACCGGTGGTCACATCCTAGCCTAACAAACCGGTGGTCACGTCCAAGCCTAACATACCGGTGGTCACATCCTAGCCTAACAAACCGGTGGTCACATCCTAGCCTAACATACCGGTGGTCACATCCTAGCCTAACATACCGGTGGTCACATCCAAGCCTAACATACCGGTGGTCACATCCTAGCCTAACATACCGGTGGTCACATCCTAGCCTAACATACCGGTGGTCACATCCTAGCCTAACATACCGGTGGTCACATCCTAGCCTAACATACCGGTGGTCACATCCTAGCCTAACATACCGATGGTCATAGCCTAACATACCGGTGGTCACGTCCAAGCCTAACATACCGGTGGTCACGTCCAAGCCTAACATACCGATGGTCACATCCAAGCCTAACATACCGGTGGTCCTAGCCTAACATACCGGTGGTCCTAGCCTAACATACAGCTGGTCACGTCCTAGCCTAAAATACCGGTGGTCACATCCAAGCCTAAAATACCGGTGGTCCTAGCCTAACATACCGGTGGTCCTAGCCTAACATACCGCTGGTCACGTCCTAGCCTAAAATACCGGTGGTCACATCCTAGCCTAAAATACCGGTGGTCACATCCTAGCCTAACATACCGGTGGTCAAAACCTAGCCTAACATACCGGTGGTCACATCCTAGCCTAACATACCGGTGGTCCTAGATAACATACCGGTGGTCAGGTCCTAGCCTAACATACCGGTGGTCCTAGCCTAACATACCAGTGGTCCTAGATAACATACCGGTGGTCAGGTCCTAGCCTAACATATTGGTGGTCCTAGCCTAACATACCGGTGGTCAGGTCCTAGCCTAACATACCGGTGGTCAGGTCCAAGCCTAAAATACCGGTGGTCACATCCTAGCCTAACATTCTGGTGGTCACGTCCAAGCCTAAAATATCAGTGGTCCTAGCCTAACATACCGGTGGTCCTAGCCTAACATACCTGTGGTCCTAGCCTAAAATACCGGAGGTCACATCCTAGCCTAACAAACCGGTGGTCACATCCAAGCCTAACATACCGGTGGTCACGTCCTAGCCTAACATACCGGTGGTCCTAGCCTAAAATACCGGTGGTCACATCCTACCCTAACAAACCGGTGGTCACATCCAAGCCTAACATACCGGTGGTCCTAGCCTAACAAACCGGTGGTCACATCCTAGCCTAACAAACCGGTGGTCACATCCTAGCCTAACATACCGGTGGTCACATCCTAGCCTAACATACCGGTGGTCACATCCTAGCCTAACATACCGGTGGTCACATCCAAGCCTAACATACCGGTGGTCACATCCTAGCCTAACATACCGGTGGTCACATCCTAGCCTAACATACCGGTGGTCACATCCTAGCCTAACATACCGGTGGTCACATCCTAGCCTAACAAACCGGTGGTCACATCCTAGCCTAACATACCGGTGGTCACATCCTAGCCTAACATACCGGTGGTCCTAGCCTAACATACCGGTGGTCGTAGCCTAACATACCGGTGGTCACGTCCAAGCCTAACATACCGGTGGTCACATCCAAGCCTAACATACCGGTGGTCCTAGCCTAACATACCGGTGGTCCTAGCCTAACATACAGCTGGTCACGTCCTAGCCTAAAATACCGGTGGTCACATCCTAGCCTAACATACCGGTGGTCACATCCAAGCCTAAAATACCGGTGGTCCTAGCCTAACATACCGGTGGTCCTAGCCTAACATACCGCTGGTCACGTCCTAGCCTAAAATACCGGTGGTCACATCCTAGCCTAAAATACCGGTGGTCACATCCTAGCCTAACATACCGGTGGTCACATCCTAGCCTAACATACCGGTGGTCCTAGATAACATACCGGTGGTCACATCCTAGCCTAACAAACCGGTGGTCACATCCAAGCCTAACATACCGGTGGTCACGTCCTAGCCTAACATACCGGTGGTCCTAGCCTAAAATACCGGTGGTCACATCCTAGCCTAACAAACCGGTGGTCACATCCAAGCCTAACATACCGGTGGTCCTAGCCTAACAAACCGGTGGTCACATCCTAGCCTAACAAACCGGTGGTCACATCCTAGCCTAAAATACCGGTGGTCACATCGAAGCCTAAAATACCGGTGGTCACATCCTAGCCTAACAAACCGGTGCTCACGTCCAAGCCTAACATACCGGTGGTCACATCCTAGCCTAAATTACCGGTGGTCCTAGCCTAACATACCGGTGGTCACGTCCAAGCCTAAAATACCGGTGGTCACATCCTAGCCTAACATACCGGTGGTCAGGTCCTAGCCTAACATACCGGTGGTCACATCCTAGCCTAAAATACCGGTGGTCACATCCTAGCCTAACAAACCGGTGGTCACATCCAAGCCTAACATACCGGTGGTCCTAGCCTAACAAACCGGTGGTCACATCCTAGCCTAACAAACCGGTGGTCACATCCTAGCCTAAAATACCGGTGGTCACATCGAAGCCTAAAATACCGGTGGTCACATCCTAGCCTAACAAACCGGTGGTCACGTCCAAGCCTAACATACCGGTGGTCACATCCTAGCCTAAATTACCGGTGGTCCTAGCCTAACATACCGGTGGTCCTAGCCTAACATACCGGTGGTCACGTCCAAGCCTAACATACCGGTGGTCACGTCCTAGCCTAACATACCGGTGGTCCTAGCCTAACATACCGGTGGTCACATCCTAGCCTAACATACCGGTGGTCACATCCTAGCCTAACATACCGGTGGTCAGGTCCTAGCCTAAAATACCGGTGGGCACATCCTAGCCTAACATACCGGTGGTCCTAGCCTAACATACCGGTGGTCACATCCTAGCCTAACATACCGGTGGTCAGGTCCTAGCCTAAAATACCGGTGGGCACATCCTAGCCGAACATACCGGTGGTCCTAGCCTAACATACCGGTGGGCACATCCTAGACTAACATACCGGTGATCCTAGCCTAACATTTATTTATTTTATTTTATTTCAGCTTTATTTAACCAGGTAGGCTAGTTGAGAACAAGTTCTCATTTACAACTACGACCTGGCCAAGATAAAGCAAAGCAGCGCGACACAAACAACAACACAGAGTTACACATGGAATAAACAAACATACAGTCAATAATACAAAATAAAAAAATCTATTTACAGTGTATGCATATGAGGTAAGATAAGGGAGGTAAGCCAATAAATAGGTCATAGTGGCGAAATAATTACAATTTAGCAATTCAACACTGGAGTGATAGATGTGCAGAAGATGAGTGTGCAAGTAGAGATACTGGAGTGCAAAGGAGCAAAATAAGTAAAATAAATAACAGTATGGGGATGAGGTAGTTGGATGGGCAATTTACAGATGGGCTATGTACAGGTGCAGTGATCTGTGAGCAGCTCTTACAGCTGGTGCTTAAAGTTAGTGAGGGAAATATGAGTCTCCAGCTTCAGTGATTTTTGCAGTTCGTTCCAGTAATTGGCAGCAGAGAACTGGAAGGAAAGGCAGCCAAAGGAGGAATTGGCTTTGGGGGTGACCAGTGAGCTGAGATAAGGCGGGGCTTTACCTAGCAAAGATTTATAGATGACCTGGAATCAACATACCGGTGGTCAGGTCTTAGCCTAACATACCGGTGGACAGGTCTTAGCCTAACATACCGGTGGTCAGGTCCTAGCCTAACATACCGGTGGTCATGTCCTAGCCTAACATACCGGTGGTCAGGTCTTAGCCTAACATACCGGTGGTCAGGTCTTAGCCTAACATACCGGTGGTCAGGTCCTAGCCTAACATACCGGTGGTCAGGTCCTAGCCTAACATACCGGTGGTCAGGTCCTAGCCTAACATACCGGTGGTCAGGTCCTAGCCTAACATACCGGTGGTCAGGTCCTAGCCTAACATACCGGTGGTCAGGTCCTAGCCTAACATACCGGTGGTCACTTCCTAGCCTAACATACCGGTGGTCCTAGATAACATATTGATTGTCACTTCCTAGCCTAACATACCGATGGTCACTTCCTAGCCTAACATACCGATGGTCACTTCCTAGCCTAACATACCAGTGGTCCTAGCTTAACATACCGATGGTCACTTCCTAGCCTAACATACCGGTGGTCACTTCCTAGCCTAACATACCGATGGTCACTTCCTAGCCTAACATACCAATGGTCACTTCCTAGCCTAACAGTACCAGTGGCCCTAGCCTAACATACCGGTGGTCCTAGCCTAACATACCGATGGTCACTTCCTAGCCTAACATACCGATGGTCACTTCCTAGCCTAACATACCGATGGTCACTTCCTAGCCTAACATACCTATGGTCACTTCCTAGCCTAACATACCGATGGTCACTTCCTAGCCTAACATACCGATGGTCACTTCCTAGCCTAACATACCGATGGTCACTTCCTAGCCTAACATACCTATGGTCACTTCCTAGCCTAACATACCGATGGTCACTTCCTAGCCTAACATACCTATGGTCACTTACTAGCTTAACATACCGATGGTCACTTCCTAGCCTAACATACCAATGGTCACTTCCTAGCCTAACATACCTATGGTCACTTCCTAGCCTAACATACCTATGGTCACTTCCTAGCCTAACATACCTATGGTCACTTCCTAGCCTAACATACCTATGGTCACTTCCTAGCCTAACATACCGATGGTCACTTCCTAGCCTAACATACCGATGGTCACTTCCTAGCCTAACATACCTATGGTCACTTCCTAGCCTAACATACCAGTGGTCACTTCCTAGCCTAACATACCTGTGGTCACTTCCTAGCCTAACATACCTGTGGTCACTTCCTAGCCTAACATACCTATGGTCACTTCCTAGCCTAACATACCTATGGTCACTTCCTAGCCTAACATACCTATGGTCACTTCCTAGCCTAACATACCTATGGTCACTTCCTAGCCTAACATACCTATGGTCACTTCCTAGCCTAACATACCTATGGTCACTTCCTAGCCTAACATACCTATGGTCACTTCCTAGCCTAACATACCGGTGGTCATTCCAAGCCTAACATACCTGTGGTCACTTCCTAGCCTAACATACCTATGGTCACTTCCTAGCCTAACATACCTATGGTCACTTCCTAGCCTAACATACCTATGGTCACTTCCTAGCCTAACATACCTATGGTCACTTCCTAGCCTAACATACCTATGGTCACTTTCTAGCCTAACATACCTATGGTCACTTCCTAGCCTAACATACCTATGGTCACTTCCTAGCCTAACATACCGGTGGTCACTTCCTAGCTTAACATACCGATGGTCACTTCCTAGCCTAACATACCTATGGTCACTTCCTAGCATAACATACCGGTGGTCACTTCCTAGCCTAACATACCGATGGTCACTTCCTAGCCTAACATACCTATGGTCACTTCCTAGCCTAACATACCTATGGTCACTTCCTAGCCTAACATACCGATGGTCACTTCCTAGCCTAACATACCTATGGTCACTTCCTAGCCTAACATACCTATGGTCACTTCCTAGCCTAACATACCTATGGTCACTTCCTAGCCTAACATACCGGTGGTCACTTCCTAGCCTAACATACCTATGGTCACTTCCTAGCCTAACATACCTATGGTCACTTCCTAGCCTAACATACCGATGGTCACTTCCTAGCCTAACATACCGATGGTCACTTCCTAGCCTAACATACCGATGGTCACTTCCTAGCCTAACATACCAATGGTCACTTCCTAGCCTAACATACCGATGGTCACTTCCTAGCCTAACATACCTATGGTCACAACCTAGTCTAACAGTACCTATGGTCACTTCCTAGCCTAACATACCGATGGTCACTTCCTAGCCTAACATACCGATGGTCACTTCCTAGCCTAACATACCTATGGTCACTTCCTAGCCTAACATACCTATGGTCACTTCCTAGCCTAACATACCTATGCTCACTTCGTAGCCTAACATACCTATGGTCACTTCTTAGCCTAACATACCGATGGTCACTTCCTAGCCTAACATACCGATGGTCACTTCCTAGCCTAACATACCTATGGTCACTTCCTAGCCTAACATACCGATGGTCACTTCCTAGCCTAACATACCGGTGGTCACTTCCTAGCCTAACATACCTATGGTCACTTCCTAGCCTAACATACCTATGGTCACTTCCTAGCCTAACATACCTATGGTCACTTTCTAGCCTAACATACCTATGGTCACTTCCTAGCCTAACATACCTATGGTCACTTCCTAGCCTAACATACCGGTGGTCACTTCCTAGCTTAACATACCGATGGTCACTTCCTAGCCTAACATACCTATGGTCACTTCCTAGCCTAACATACCGGTGGTCACTTCCTAGCCTAACATACCGATGGTCACTTCCTAGCCTAACATACCTATGGTCACTTCCTAGCCTAACATACCTATGGTCACTTCCTAGCCTAACATACCGATGGTCACTTCCTAGCCTAACATACCTATGGTCACTTCCTAGCCTAACATACCTATGGTCACTTCCTAGCCTAACATACCTATGGTCACTTCCTAGCCTAACATACCGGTCGTCACTTCCTAGCCTAACATACCTATGGTCACTTCCTAGCCTAACATACCTATGGTCACTTCCTAGCCTAACATACCGATGGTCACTTCCTAGTCTAACAGTACCTATGGTCACTTCCTAGCCTAACATACCGATGGTCACTTCCTAGCCTAACATACCGATGGTCACTTCCTAGCCTAACATACCTATGGTCACTTCCTAGCCTAACATACCTATGGTCACTTCCTAGCCTAACATACCTATGCTCACTTCCTAGCCTAACATACCTATGGTCACTTCTTAGCCTAACATACCGATGGTCACTTCCTAGCCTAACATACCGATGGTCACTTCCTAGCCTAACATACCTATGGTCACTTCCTAGCCTAACATACCGATGGTCACTTCCTAGCCTAACATACCGGTGGTCACTTCCTAGCCTAACATACCTATGGTCACTTCCTAGCCTAACATACCGGTGGTCACTTCCTAGCCTAACATACCAATGGTCACTTCCTAGCCTAACATACCGATGGTCACTTCCTAGCCTAACATACCGATGGTCACTTCCTAGCCTAACATACCGATGGTCACTTCCTAGCTTAACATACCGATGGTCACTTCCTAGCCTAACATACCGATGGTCACTTCCTAGCCTAACATACCTATGGTCACTTCCTAGCCTAACATACCGATGGTCACTTCCTAGCCTAACATACCGATGGTCACTTCCTAGCCTAACATACCTATGGTCACTTCCTAGCCTAACATACCTATGGTCACTTCCTAGCCTAACATACCGATGGTCACTTCCTAGCCTAACATACCGATGGTCACTTCCTAGCCTAACATACCTATGGTCACTTCCTAGCCTAACATACCGATGGTCACTTCCTAGCCTAACATACCTACAGTCACTTCCTAGCCTAACATACCGATGGTCCTAGCCTAACATACCGATGGTCCTAGCCTAACATACCGATGGTCACTTCCTAGCCTAACATACCGGTGGTCACTTCCTAGCCTAACA
The DNA here is from genome assembly GCF_965601325.2 of Salmo salar. Lineage (NCBI taxonomy): Eukaryota > Metazoa > Chordata > Actinopteri > Salmoniformes > Salmonidae > Salmo > Salmo salar. The sequence continues at coordinate 6,003,722 of NC_138296.1, read as the reverse complement.
TACCGGTGGTCCTAGATAAGATATTGATTGTCACTTCCTAGCCTAACATACCTGATGGTCACTTCCTAGCCTAACATACCGTATGGTCACTTCCTAGCCTAACATACCGATGGTCACTTCCTAGCCTAACATACCTATGGTCACTTCCTAGCCTAACATACCGATGGTCACTTCCTAGCCTAACATACCTATGGTCACTTCCTAGCCTAACATACCTATGGTCACTTCCTAGCCTAACATACCGATGGTCACTTCCTAGCCTAACATACCGATGGTCACTTCCTAGCCTAACATACCTATGGTCACTTCCTAGCCTAACATACCTATGGTCACTTCCTAGCCTAACATACCTATGGTCACTTCCTAGCCTAACATACCTATGGTCACTTCCTAGCCTAACATACCTATGGTCACTTCCTAGCCTAACATACCTATGGTCACTTCCTAGCCTAACATACCTATGGTCACTTCCTAGCCTAACATACCGATGGTCACTTCCTAGCCTAACATACCTATGGTCACTTCCTAGCCTAACATACCGGTGGTCACTTCCTAGCCTAACATACCGATGGTCACTTCCTAGCCTAACATACCGATGGTCACTTCCTAGCCTAACATACCTATGGTCACTTCCTAGCCTAACATACCGATGGTCACTTCCTAGCCTAACATACCGATGGTCACTTCCTAGCCTAACATACCGATGGTCACTTCCTAGCCTAACATACCTATGGTCACTTCCTAGCCTAACATACCGATGGTCACTTCCTAGCCTAACATACCTATGGTCACTTCCTAGCCTAACATACCTATGGTCACTTCCTAGCCTAACATACCGATGGTCACTTCCTAGCCTAACATACCGATGGTCACTTCCTAGCCTAACATACCGATGGTCACTTCCTAGCCTAACATACCTATGGTCACTTCCTAGCCTAACATACCTATGGTCACTTCCTAGCCTAACATACCTATGGTCACTTCCTAGCCTAACATACCTATGGTCACTTCCTAGCCTAACATACCTATGGTCACTTCCTAGCCTAACATACCTATGGTCACTTCCTAGCCTAACATACCTATGGTCACTTCCTAGCCTAACATACCTATGGTCACTTCCTAGCCTAACATACCGGTGGTCACTTCCTAGCCTAACATACCTATGGTCACTTCCTAGCCTAACATACCTATGGTCACTTCCTAGCCTAACATACCTATGGTCACTTCCTAGCCTAACATACCTATGGTCACTTCCTAGCCTAACATACCTATGGTCACTTCCTAGCCTAACATACCTATGGTCACTTCCTAGCCTAACATACCTATGGTCACTTCCTAGCCTAACATACCGGTGGTCACTTCCTAGCCTAACATACCTGATGGTCACTTCCTAGCCTAACATACCTATGGTCACTTCCTAGCCTAACATACCTATGGTCACTTCCTAGCCTAACATACCTATGGTCACTTCCTAGCCTAACATACCTATGGTCACTTCCTAGCCTAACATACCTATGGTCACTTCCTAGCCTAACATACCTATGGTCACTTCCTAGCCTAACATACCGGTGGTCACTTCCTAGCCTAACATACCTATGGTCACTTCCTAGCCTAACATACCTATGGTCACTTCCTAGCCTAACATACCGATGGTCACTTCCTAGCCTAACATACCGATGGTCACTTCCTAGCCTAACATACCTATGGTCACTTCCTAGCCTAACATACCTATGGTCACTTCCTAGCCTAACATACCGATGGTCACTTCCTAGCCTAACATACCTATGGTCACTTCCTAGCCTAACATACCGATGGTCACTTCCTAGCCTAACATACCTATGGTCACTTCCTAGCCTAACATACCTATGGTCACTTCCTAGCCTAACATACCGATGGTCACTTCCTAGCCTAACATACCGATGGTCACTTCCTAGCCTAACATACCGATGGTCACTTCCTAGCCTAACATACCTATGGTCACTTCCTAGCCTAACATACCTATGGTCACTTCCTAGCCTAACATACCGATGGTCACTTCCTAGCCTAACATACCGATGGTCACTTCCTAGCCTAACATACCTATGGTCACTTCCTAGCCTAACATACCTATGGTCACTTCCTAGCCTAACATACCTATGGTCACTTCCTAGCCTAACATACCTATGGTCACTTCCTAGCCTAACATACCTATGGTCACTTCCTAGCCTAACATACCTATGGTCACTTCCTAGCCTAACATACCGATGGTCACTTCCTAGCCTAACATACCTATGGTCACTTCCTAGCCTAACATACCGATGGTCACTTCCTAGCCTAACATACCTATGGTCACTTCCTAGCCTAACATACCTATGGTCACTTCCTAGCCTAACATACCTATGGTCACTTCCTAGCCTAACATACCTATGGTCACTTCCTAGCCTAACATACCTATGGTCACTTCCTAGCCTAACATACCTATGGTCACTTCCTAGCCTAACATACCGGTCACTCCGCCCCCGGTCACTTCCTAGCCTAACATACCTATGGTCACTTCCTAGCCTAACATACCGGTGGCACCGCCCCCGTGGTCACTTCCTAGCCTACACCATGGCACCCGCCTACTCCGGTCACTTCCTAGCCTAACATACCTATGGTCACTTCCTAGCCTAACATACCTATGGTCACTTCCTAGCCTAACATACCTATGGTCACTTCCTAGCCTAACATACCTATGGTCACTTCCTAGCCTAACATACCTATGGTCACTTCCTAGCCTAACATACCGATGGTCACTTCCTAGCCTAACATACCTATGGTCACTTCCTAGCCTAACATACCGATGGTCACTTCCTAGCCTAACATACCGATGGTCACTTCCTAGCCTAACATACCTATGGTCACTTCCTAGCCTAACATACCAATGGTCACTTCCTAGCCTAACATACCGATGGTCACTTCCTAGCCTAACATACCTATGGTCACTTCCTAGCCTAACATACCTATGGTCACTTCCTAGCCTAACATACCGATGGTCACTTCCTAGCCTAACATACCGATGGTCACTTCCTAGCCTAACATACCTATGGTCACTTCCTAGCCTAACATACCTATGGTCACTTCCTAGCCTAACATACCTATGGTCACTTCCTAGCCTAACATACCTATGGTCACTTCTTAGCCTAACATACCGATGGTCACTTCCTAGCCTAACATACCGATGGTCACTTCCTAGCCTAACATACCTATGGTCACTTCCTAGCCTAACATACCGATGGTCACTTCCTAGCCTAACATACCGGTGGTCACTTCCTAGCCTAACATACCTATGGTCACTTCCTAGCCTAACATACCGGTGGTCACTTCCTAGCCTAACATACCAATGGTCACTTCCTAGCCTAACATACCGATGGTCACTTCCTAGCCTAACATACCGATGGTCACTTCCTAGCCTAACATACCTATGGTCACTTCCTAGCCTAACATACCTATGGTCACTTCCTAGCCTAACATACCGGTGGTCACTTCCTAGCCTAACATACCTATGGTCACTTCCTAGCCTAACATACCTATGGTCACTTCCTAGCCTAACATACCGATGGTCACTTCCTAGCCTAACATACCGATGGTCACTTCCTAGCCTAACATACCGATGGTCACTTCCTAGCCTAACATACCGATGGTCACTTCCTAGCCTAACATACCGATGGTCACTTCCTAGCCTAACATACCGATGGTCACTTCCTAGCCTAACATACCTATGGTCACTTCCTAGTCTAACAGTACCTATGGTCACTTCCTAGCCTAACATACCGATGGTCACTTCCTAGCCTAACATACCTATGGTCACTTCCTAGCCTAACATACCGATGGTCACTTCCTAGCCTAACATACCTATGGTCACTTCCTAGCCTAACATACCGGTGGTCACTTCCTAGCCTAACATACCTATGGTCACTTCCTAGCCTAACATACCTATGGTCACTTCCTAGCCTAACATACCTATGGTCACTTCCTAGCCTAACATACCTATGGTCACTTCCTAGCCTAACATACCTATGGTCACTTCCTAGCCTAACATACCTATGGTCACTTCCTAGCCTAACATACCTATGGTCACTTCCTAGCCTAACATACCTATGGTCACTTCCTAGCCTAACATACCTATGGTCACTTCCTAGCCTAACATACCTATGGTCACTTCCTAGCCTAACATACCTATGGTCACTTCCTAGCCTAACATACCTATGGTCACTTCCTAGCCTAACATACCTATGGTCACTTCCTAGCCTAACATACCGATGGTCACTTCCTAGCCTAACATACCTATGGTCACTTCCTAGCCTAACATACCGGTGGTCACTTCCTAGCCTAACATACCTATGGTCACTTCCTAGCCTAACATACCTATGGTCACTTCCTAGCCTAACATACCTATGGTCACTTCCTAGCCTAACATACCTATGGTCACTTCCTAGCCTAACATACCTATGGTCACTTCCTAGCCTAACATACCTATGGTCACTTCCTAGCCTAACATACCGATGGTCACTTCCTAGCCTAACATACCTATGGTCACTTCCTAGCCTAACATACCTATGGTCACTTCCTAGCCTAACATACCGATGGTCACTTCCTAGCCTAACATACCTATGGTCACTTCCTAGCCTAACATACCTATGGTCACTTCCTAGCCTAACATACCTATGGTCACTTCCTAGCCTAACATACCTATGGTCACTTCCTAGCCTAACATACCGATGGTCACTTCCTAGCCTAACATACCTATGGTCACTTCCTAGCCTAACATACCGATGGTCACTTCCTAGCCTAACATACCGATGGTCACTTCCTAGCCTAACATACCAATGGTCACTTCCTAGCCTAACATACCGATGGTCACTTCCTAGCCTAACATACCGATGGTCACTTCCTAGCCTAACATACCTATGGTCACTTCCTAGCCTAACATACCTATGGTCACTTCCTAGCCTAACATACCTATGGTCACTTCCTAGCCTAACATACCTATGGTCACTTCCTAGCCTAACATACCTATGGTCACTTCCTAGCCTAACATACCTATGGTCACTTCCTAGCCTAACATACCGATGGTCACTTCCTAGCCTAACATACCTATGGTCACTTCCTAGCCTAACATACCTATGGTCACTTCCTAGCCTAACATACCGATGGTCACTTCCTAGCCTAACATACCTATGGTCACTTCCTAGCCTAACATACCGGTGGTCACTTCCTAGCCTAACATACCTATGGTCACTTCCTAGCCTAACATACCTATGGTCACTTCCTAGCCTAACATACCTATGGTCACTTCCTAGCCTAACATACCTATGGTCACTTCCTAGCCTAACATACCTATGGTCACTTCCTAGCCTAACATACCTATGGTCACTTCCTAGCCTAACATACCTATGGTCACTTCCTAGCCTAACATACCTATGGTCACTTCCTAGCCTAACATACCTATGGTCACTTCCTAGCCTAACATACCGGTGGTCATTCCAAGCCTAACATACCTGTGGTCACTTCCTAGCCTAACATACCTATGGTCACTTCCTAGCCTAACATACCTATGGTCACTTCCTAGCCTAACATACCTATGGTCACTTCCTAGCCTAACATACCTATGGTCACTTCCTAGCCTAACATACCTATGGTCACTTCCTAGCCTAACATACCTATGGTCACTTCCTAGCCTAACATACCGGTGGTCACTTCCTAGCTTAACATACCGATGGTCACTTCCTAGCCTAACATACCTATGGTCACTTCCTAGCCTAACATACCGGTGGTCACTTCCTAGCCTAACATACCGATGGTCACTTCCTAGCCTAACATACCTATGGTCACTTCCTAGCCTAACATACCTATGGTCACTTCCTAGCCTAACATACCTATGGTCACTTCCTAGCCTAACATACCGGTGGTCACTTCCTAGCCTAACATACCTATGGTCACTTCCTAGCCTAACATACCTATGGTCACTTCCTAGCCTAACATACCGATGGTCACTTCCTAGCCTAACATACCGATGGTCACTTCCTAGCCTAACATACCGATGGTCACTTCCTAGCCTAACATACCAATGGTCACTTCCTAGCCTAACATACCAATGGTCACTTCCTAGCCTAACATACCGATGGTCACTTCCTAGCCTAACATACCTATGGTCACTTCCTAGTCTAACAGTACCTATGGTCACTTCCTAGCCTAACATACCGATGGTCACTTCCTAGCCTAACATACCGATGGTCACTTCCTAGCCTAACATACCTATGGTCACTTCCTAGCCTAACATACCTATGGTCACTTCCTAGCCTAACATACCTATGCTCACTTCCTAGCCTAACATACCTATGGTCACTTCTTAGCCTAACATACCGATGGTCACTTCCTAGCCTAACATACCGATGGTCACTTCCTAGCCTAACATACCTATGGTCACTTCCTAGCCTAACATACCGATGGTCACTTCCTAGCCTAACATACCGGTGGTCACTTCCTAGCCTAACATACCTATGGTCACTTCCTAGCCTAACATACCGGTGGTCACTTCCTAGCCTAACATACCAATGGTCACTTCCTAGCCTAACATACCGATGGTCACTTCCTAGCCTAACATACCGATGGTCACTTCCTAGCCTAACATACCGATGGTCACTTCCTAGCTTAACATACCGATGGTCACTTCCTAGCCTAACATACCTATGGTCACTTCCTAGCCTAACATACCGGTGGTCACTTCCTAGCTTAACATACCGATGGTCACTTCCTAGCCTAACATACCTATGGTCACTTCCTAGCCTAACATACCGGTGGTCACTTCCTAGCCTAACATACCGATGGTCACTTCCTAGCCTAACATACCTATGGTCACTTCCTAGCCTAACATACCTATGGTCACTTCCTAGCCTAACATACCGATGGTCACTTCCTAGCCTAACATACCTATGGTCACTTCCTAGCCTAACATACCTATGGTCACTTCCTAGCCTAACATACCTATGGTCACTTCCTAGCCTAACATACCGGTGGTCACTTCCTAGCCTAACATACCTATGGTCACTTCCTAGCCTAACATACCTATGGTCACTTCCTAGCCTAACATACCGATGGTCACTTCCTAGCCTAACATACCGATGGTCACTTCCTAGCCTAACATACCGATGGTCACTTCCTAGCCTAACATACCAATGGTCACTTCCTAGCCTAACATACCAATGGTCACTTCCTAGCCTAACATACCGATGGTCACTTCCTAGCCTAACATACCTATGGTCACTTCCTAGTCTAACAGTACCTATGGTCACTTCCTAGCCTAACATACCGATGGTCACTTCCTAGCCTAACATACCGATGGTCACTTCCTAGCCTAACATACCTATGGTCACTTCCTAGCCTAACATACCTATGGTCACTTCCTAGCCTAACATACCTATGCTCACTTCCTAGCCTAACATACCTATGGTCACTTCTTAGCCTAACATACCGATGGTCACTTCCTAGCCTAACATACCGATGGTCACTTCCTAGCCTAACATACCTATGGTCACTTCCTAGCCTAACATACCGATGGTCACTTCCTAGCCTAACATACCGGTGGTCACTTCCTAGCCTAACATACCTATGGTCACTTCCTAGCCTAACATACCGGTGGTCACTTCCTAGCCTAACATACCAATGGTCACTTCCTAGCCTAACATACCGATGGTCACTTCCTAGCCTAACATACCGATGGTCACTTCCTAGCCTAACATACCGATGGTCACTTCCTAGCTTAACATACCGATGGTCACTTCCTAGCCTAACATACCGATGGTCACTTCCTAGCCTAACATACCTATGGTCACTTCCTAGCCTAACATACCGATGGTCACTTCCTAGCCTAACATACCGGTGGTCACTTCCTAGCCTAACATACCGATGGTCACTTCCTAGCCTAACATACCTATGGTCACTTCCTAGCCTAACATACCTATGGTCACTTCCTAGCCTAACATACCGATGGTCACTTCCTAGCCTAACATACCGATGGTCACTTCCTAGCCTAACATACCTATGGTCACTTCCTAGCCTAACATACCGATGGTCACTTCCTAGCCTAACATACCTATGGTCACTTCCTAGCCTAACATACCTATGGTCACTTCCTAGCCTAACATACCGGTGGTCACTTCCTAGCCTAACATACCTATGGTCACTTCCTAGCCTAACATACCTATGGTCACTTCCTAGCCTAACATACCGATGGTCACTTCCTAGCCTAACATACCTATGGTCACTTCCTAGCCTAACATACCGGTGGTCACTTCCTAGCCTAACATACCTATGGTCACTTCCTAGCCTAACATACCTATGGTCACTTCCTAGCCTAACATACCTATGGTCACTTCCTAGCCTAACATACCTATGGTCACTTCCTAGCCTAACATACCTATGGTCACTTCCTAGCCTAACATACCTATGGTCACTTCCTAGCCTAACATACCTATGGTCACTTCCTAGCCTAACATACCTATGGTCACTTCCTAGCCTAACATACCTATGGTCACTTCCTAGCCTAACATACCGGTGGTCACTTCCAAGCCTAACATACCTGTGGTCACTTCCTAGCCTAACATACCTATGGTCACTTCCTAGCCTAACATACCTATGGTCACTTCCTAGCCTAACATACCTATGGTCACTTCCTAGCCTAACATACCTATGGTCACTTCCTAGCCTAACATACCTATGGTCACTTCCTAGCCTAACATACCTATGGTCACTTCCTAGCCTAACATACCGGTGGTCACTTCCTAGCCTAACATACCGATGGTCACTTCCTAGCCTAACATACCTATGGTCACTTCCTAGCCTAACATACCGGTGGTCACTTCCTAGCCTAACATACCGATGGTCACTTCCTAGCCTAACATACCTATGGTCACTTCCTAGCCTAACATACCTATGGTCACTTCCTAGCCTAACATACCTATGGTCACTTCCTAGCCTAACATACCGATGGTCACTTCCTAGCCTAACATACCTATGGTCACTTCCTAGCCTAACATACCTATGGTCACTTCCTAGCCTAACATACCGATGGTCACTTCCTAGCCTAACATACCGATGGTCACTTCCTAGCCTAACATACCTATGGTCACTTCCTAGCCTAACATACCGGTGGTCACTTCCTAGCCTAACATACCGATGGTCACTTCCTAGCCTAACATACCTATGGTCACTTCCTAGCCTAACATACCGATGGTCACTTCCTAGCCTAACATACCGATGGTCACTTCCTAGCCTAACATACCTATGGTCACTTCCTAGCCTAACATACCTATGGTCACTTCCTAGCCTAACATACCGATGGTCACTTCCTAGCCTAACATACCTATGGTCACTTCCTAGCCTAACATACCTATGGTCACTTCCTAGCCTAACATACCTATGGTCACTTCCTAGCCTAACATACCGGTGGTCACTTCCTAGCCTAACATACCTATGGTCACTTCCTAGCCTAACATACCTATGGTCACTTCCTAGCCTAACATACCGATGGTCACTTCCTAGCCTAACATACCTATGGTCACTTCCTAGCCTAACATACCGGTGGTCACTTCCTAGCCTAACATACCTATGGTCACTTCCTAGCCTAACATACCTATGGTCACTTCCTAGCCTAACATACCTATGGTCACTTCCTAGCCTAACATACCTATGGTCACTTCCTAGCCTAACATACCGATGGTCACTTCCTAGCCTAACATACCGATGGTCACTTCCTAGCCTAACATACCGATGGTCACTTCCTAGCCTAACATACCTATGGTCACTTCCTAGCCTAACATACCGATGGTCACTTCCTAGCCTAACATACCGATGGTCACTTCCTAGCCTAACATACCGATGGTCACTTCCTAGCCTAACATACCTATGGTCACTTCCTAGCCTAACATACCTATGGTCACTTCCTAGCCTAACATACCGATGGTCACTTCCTAGCCTAACATACCGATGGTCACTTCCTAGCCTAACATACCGATGGTCACTTCCTAGCCTAACAGTACCAGTGGCCCTAGCCTAACATACCGGTGGTCCTAGCCTAACATACCGATGGTCACTTCCTAGCCTAACATACCGATGGTCACTTCCTAGCCTAACATACCTATGGTCACTTCCTAGCCTAACATACCGATGGTCACTTCCTAGCCTAACATACCGATGGTCACTTCCTAGCCTAACATACCGATGGTCACTTCCTAGCCTAACATACCTATGGTCACTTCCTAGCCTAACATACCGATGGTCACTTCCTAGCCTAACATACCTATGGTCACTTCCTAGCCTAACATACCTATGGTCACTTCCTAGCCTAACATACCGATGGTCACTTCCTAGCCTAACATACCGATGGTCACTTCCTAGCCTAACATACCTATGGTCACTTCCTAGCCTAACATACCTATGGTCACTTCCTAGCCTAACATACCTATGGTCACTTCCTAGCCTAACATACCTATGGTCACTTCCTAGCCTAACATACCTATGGTCACTTCCTAGCCTAACATACCTATGGTCACTTCCTAGCCTAACATACCTATGGTCACTTCCTAGCCTAACATACCGATGGTCACTTCCTAGCCTAACATACCTATGGTCACTTCCTAGCCTAACATACCGGTGGTCACTTCCTAGCCTAACATACCTATGGTCACTTCCTAGCCTAACATACCTATGGTCACTTCCTAGCCTAACATACCTATGGTCACTTCCTAGCCTAACATACCTATGGTCACTTCCTAGCCTAACATACCTATGGTCACTTCCTAGCCTAACATACCTATGGTCACTTCCTAGCCTAACATACCTATGGTCACTTCCTAGCCTAACATACCTATGGTCACTTCCTAGCCTAACATACCTATGGTCACTTCCTAGCCTAACATACCGATGGTCACTTCCTAGCCTAACATACCTATGGTCACTTCCTAGCCTAACATACCTATGGTCACTTCCTAGCCTAACATACCTATGGTCACTTCCTAGCCTAACATACCTATGGTCACTTCCTAGCCTAACATACCTATGGTCACTTCCTAGCCTAACATACCTATGGTCACTTCCTAGCCTAACATACCGGTGGTCACTTCCTAGCCTAACATACCGATGGTCACTTCCTAGCCTAACATACCTATGGTCACTTCCTAGCCTAACATACCGGTGGTCACTTCCTAGCCTAACATACCGATGGTCACTTCCTAGCCTAACATACCTATGGTCACTTCCTAGCCTAACATACCTATGGTCACTTCCTAGCCTAACATACCGATGGTCACTTCCTAGCCTAACATACCTATGGTCACTTCCTAGCCTAACATACCTATGGTCACTTCCTAGCCTAACATACCTATGGTCACTTCCTAGCCTAACATACCGATGGTCACTTCCTAGCCTAACATACCTATGGTCACTTCCTAGCCTAACATACCTATGGTCACTTCCTAGCCTAACATACCGATGGTCACTTCCTAGCCTAACATACCTATGGTCACTTCCTAGCCTAACATACCGGTGGTCACTTCCTAGCCTAACATACCTATGGTCACTTCCTAGCCTAACATACCTATGGTCACTTCCTAGCCTAACATACCTATGGTCACTTCCTAGCCTAACATACCTATGGTCACTTCCTAGCCTAACATACCTATGGTCACTTCCTAGCCTAACATACCTATGGTCACTTCCTAGCCTAACATACCTATGGTCACTTCCTAGCCTAACATACCTATGGTCACTTCCTAGCCTAACATACCTATGGTCACTTCCTAGCCTAACATACCGGTGGTCACTTCCTAGCCTAACATACCTGTGGTCACTTCCTAGCCTAACATACCTATGGTCACTTCCTAGCCTAACATACCTATGGTCACTTCCTAGCCTAACATACCTATGGTCACTTCCTAGCCTAACATACCTATGGTCACTTCCTAGCCTAACATACCTATGGTCACTTCCTAGCCTAACATACCTATGGTCACTTCCTAGCCTAACATACCGGTGGTCACTTCCTAGCCTAACATACCGATGGTCACTTCCTAGCCTAACATACCTATGGTCACTTCCTAGCCTAACATACCGGTGGTCACTTCCTAGCCTAACATACCGATGGTCACTTCCTAGCCTAACATACCTATGGTCACTTCCTAGCCTAACATACCTATGGTCACTTCCTAGCCTAACATACCTATGGTCACTTCCTAGCCTAACATACCGGTGGTCACTTCCTAGCCTAACATACCTATGGTCACTTCCTAGCCTAACATACCTATGGTCACTTCCTAGCCTAACATACCGATGGTCACTTCCTAGCCTAACATACCGATGGTCACTTCCTAGCCTAACATACCGATGGTCACTTCCTAGCCTAACATACCAATGGTCACTTCCTAGCCTAACATACCAATGGTCACTTCCTAGCCTAACATACCGATGGTCACTTCCTAGCCTAACATACCTATGGTCACTTCCTAGTCTAACAGTACCTATGGTCACTTCCTAGCCTAACATACCGATGGTCACTTCCTAGCCTACCATACCGATGGTCACTTCCTAGCCTAACATACCTATGGTCACTTCCTAGCCTAACATACCTATGGTCACTTCCTAGCCTAACATACCTATGCTCACTTCCTAGCCTAACATACCTATGGTCACTTCTTAGCCTAACATACCGATGGTCACTTCCTAGCCTAACATACCGATGGTCACTTCCTAGCCTAACATACCTATGGTCACTTCCTAGCCTAACATACCGATGGTCACTTCCTAGCCTAACATACCGGTGGTCACTTCCTAGCCTAACATACCTATGGTCACTTCCTAGCCTAACATACCGCTGGTCACTTCCTAGCCTAACATACCAATGGTCACTTCCTAGCCTAACATACCGATGGTCACTTCCTAGCCTAACATACCGATGGTCACTTCCTAGCCTAACATACCGATGGTCACTTCCTAGCCTAACATACCGATGGTCACTTCCTAGCCTAACATACCTATGGTCACTTCCTAGCCTAACATACCGGTGGTCACTTCCTAGCTTAACATACCGATGGTCACTTCCTAGCCTAACATACCTATGGTCACTTCCTAGCCTAACATACCGGTGGTCACTTCCTAGCCTAACATACCGATGGTCACTTCCTAGCCTAACATACCTATGGTCACTTCCTAGCCTAACATACCTATGGTCACTTCCTAGCCTAACATACCGATGGTCACTTCCTAGCCTAACATACCTATGGTCACTTCCTAGCCTAACATACCTATGGTCACTTCCTAGCCTAACATACCTATGGTCACTTCCTAGCCTAACATACCGGTGGTCACTTCCTAGCCTAACATACCTATGGTCACTTCCTAGCCTAACATACCTATGGTCACTTCCTAGCCTAACATACCGATGGTCACTTCCTAGCCTAACATACCGATTGTCACTTCCTAGCCTAACATACCGATGGTCACTTCCTAGCCTAACATACCAATGGTCACTTCCTAGCCTAACATACCAATGGTCACTTCCTAGCCTAACATACCGATGGTCACTTCCTAGCCTAACATACCTATGGTCACTTCCTAGTCTAACAGTACCTATGGTCACTTCCTAGCCTAACATACCGATGGTCACTTCCTAGCCTAACATACCGATGGTCACTTCCTAGCCTAACATACCTATGGTCACTTCCTAGCCTAACATACCTATGGTCACTTCCTAGCCTAACATACCTATGCTCACTTCCTAGCCTAACATACCTATGGTCACTTCTTAGCCTAACATACCGATGGTCACTTCCTAGCCTAACATACCGATGGTCACTTCCTAGCCTAACATACCTATGGTCACTTCCTAGCCTAACATACCGATGGTCACTTCCTAGCCTAACATATCGGTGGTCACTTCCTAGCCTAACATACCTATGGTCACTTCCTAGCCTAACATACCGGTGGTCACTTCCTAGCCTAACATACCAATGGTCACTTCCTAGCCTAACATACCGATGGTCACTTCCTAGCCTAACATACCGATGGTCACTTCCTAGCCTAACATACCGATGGTCACTTCCTAGCCTAACATACCGATGGTCACTTCCTAGCCTAACATACCGATGGTCACTTCCTAGCCTAACATACCTATGGTCACTTCCTAGCCTAACATACCGATGGTCACTTCCTAGCCTAACATACCGGTGGTCACTTCCTAGCCTAACATACCGATGGTCACTTCCTAGCCTAACATACCTATGGTCACTTCCTAGCCTAACATACCTATGGTCACTTCCTAGCCTAACATACCGATGGTCACTTCCTAGCCTAACATACCGATGGTCACTTCCTAGCCTAACATACCTATGGTCACTTCCTAGCCTAACATACCGATGGTCACTTCCTAGCCTAACATACCTATGGTCACTTCCTAGCCTAACATACCTATGGTCACTTCCTAGCCTAACATACCGGTGGTCACTTCCTAGCCTAACATACCTATGGTCACTTCCTAGCCTAACATACCTATGGTCACTTCCTAGCCTAACATACCGATGGTCACTTCCTAGCCTAACATACCTATGGTCACTTCCTAGCCTAACATACCGGTGGTCACTTCCTAGCCTAACATACCTATGGTCACTTCCTAGCCTAACATACCTATGGTCACTTCCTAGCCTAACATACCTATGGTCACTTCCTAGCCTAACATACCTATGGTCACTTCCTAGCCTAACATACCTATGGTCACTTCCTAGCCTAACATACCTATGGTCACTTCCTAGCCTAACATACCTATGGTCACTTCCTAGCCTAACATACCTATGGTCACTTCCTAGCCTAACATACCTATGGTCACTTCCTAGCCTAACATACCGGTGGTCACTTCCTAGCCTAACATACCTGTGGTCACTTCCTAGCCTAACATACCTATGGTCACTTCCTAGCCTAACATACCTATGGTCACTTCCTAGCCTAACATACCTATGGTCACTTCCTAGCCTAACATACCTATGGTCACTTCCTAGCCTAACATACCTATGGTCACTTCCTAGCCTAACATACCTATGGTCACTTCCTAGCCTAACATACCGGTGGTCACTTCCTAGCCTAACATACCGATGGTCACTTCCTAGCCTAACATACCTATGGTCACTTCCTAGCCTAACATACCGGTGGTCACTTCCTAGCCTAACATACCGATGGTCACTTCCTAGCCTAACATACCTATGGTCACTTCCTAGCCTAACATACCTATGGTCACTTCCTAGCCTAACATACCTATGGTCACTTCCTAGCCTAACATACCGGTGGTCACTTCCTAGCCTAACATACCTATGGTCACTTCCTAGCCTAACATACCTATGGTCACTTCCTAGCCTAACATACCGATGGTCACTTCCTAGCCTAACATACCGATGGTCACTTCCTAGCCTAACATACCTATGGTCACTTCCTAGCCTAACATACCGGTGGTCACTTCCTAGCCTAACATACCGATGGTCACTTCCTAGCCTAACATACCTATGGTCACTTCCTAGCCTAACATACCGGTGGTCACTTCCTAGCCTAACATACCGATGGTCACTTCCTAGCCTAACATACCTATGGTCACTTCCTAGCCTAACATACCTATGGTCACTTCCTAGCCTAACATACCGATGGTCACTTCCTAGCCTAACATACCTATGGTCACTTCCTAGCCTAACATACCTATGGTCACTTCCTAGCCTAACATACCTATGGTCACTTCCTAGCCTAACATACCGGTGGTCACTTCCTAGCCTAACATACCTATGGTCACTTCCTAGCCTAACATACCTATGGTCACTTCCTAGCCTAACATACCGATGGTCACTTCCTAGCCTAACATACCTATGGTCACTTCCTAGCCTAACATACCGGTGGTCACTTCCTAGCCTAACATACCTATGGTCACTTCCTAGCCTAACATACCTATGGTCACTTCCTAGCCTAACATACCTATGGTCACTTCCTAGCCTAACATACCTATGGTCACTTCCTAGCCTAACATACCTATGGTCACTTCCTAGCCTAACATACCTATGGTCACTTCCTAGCCTAACATACCTATGGTCACTTCCTAGCCTAACATACCTATGGTCACTTCCTAGCCTAACATACCTATGGTCACTTCCTAGCCTAACATACCGGTGGTCATTCCAAGCCTAACATACCTGTGGTCACTTCCTAGCCTAACATACCTATGGTCACTTCCTAGCCTAACATACCTATGGTCACTTCCTAGCCTAACATACCTATGGTCACTTCCTAGCCTAACATACCTATGGTCACTTCCTAGCCTAACATACCTATGGTCACTTCCTAGCCTAACATACCTATGGTCACTTCCTAGCCTAACATACCGGTGGTCACTTCCTAGCTTAACATACCGATGGTCACTTCCTAGCCTAACATACCTATGGTCACTTCCTAGCCTAACATACCGGTGGTCACTTCCTAGCCTAACATACCGATGGTCACTTCCTAGCCTAACATACCTATGGTCACTTCCTAGCCTAACATACCTATGGTCACTTCCTAGCCTAACATACCTATGGTCACTTCCTAGCCTAACATACCGGTGGTCACTTCCTAGCCTAACATACCTATGGTCACTTCCTAGCCTAACATACCTATGGTCACTTCCTAGCCTAACATACCGATGGTCACTTCCTAGCCTAACATACCGATGGTCACTTCCTAGCCTAACATACCGATGGTCACTTCCTAGCCTAACATACCAATGGTCACTTCCTAGCCTAACAT
This sequence comes from Salmo salar, assembly GCF_965601325.2. Lineage (NCBI taxonomy): Eukaryota > Metazoa > Chordata > Actinopteri > Salmoniformes > Salmonidae > Salmo > Salmo salar. The sequence goes on along the minus strand of NC_138296.1, from coordinate 5,986,898 downwards.
ACCAATGGTCACTTCCTAGCCTAACATACCGATGGTCACTTCCTAGCCTAACATACCTATGGTCACTTCCTAGTCTAACAGTACCTATGGTCACTTCCTAGCCTAACATACCGATGGTCACTTCCTAGCCTACCATACCGATGGTCACTTCCTAGCCTAACATACCTATGGTCACTTCCTAGCCTAACATACCTATGGTCACTTCCTAGCCTAACATACCTATGCTCACTTCCTAGCCTAACATACCTATGGTCACTTCTTAGCCTAACATACCGATGGTCACTTCCTAGCCTAACATACCGATGGTCACTTCCTAGCCTAACATACCTATGGTCACTTCCTAGCCTAACATACCGATGGTCACTTCCTAGCCTAACATACCGGTGGTCACTTCCTAGCCTAACATACCTATGGTCACTTCCTAGCCTAACATACCGCTGGTCACTTCCTAGCCTAACATACCAATGGTCACTTCCTAGCCTAACATACCGATGGTCACTTCCTAGCCTAACATACCGATGGTCACTTCCTAGCCTAACATACCGATGGTCACTTCCTAGCTTAACATACCGATGGTCACTTCCTAGCCTAACATACCTATGGTCACTTCCTAGCCTAACATACCGGTGGTCACTTCCTAGCCTAACATACCGATGGTCACTTCCTAGCCTAACATACCTATGGTCACTTCCTAGCCTAACATACCGGTGGTCACTTCCTAGCCTAACATACCGATGGTCACTTCCTAGCCTAACATACCTATGGTCACTTCCTAGCCTAACATACCTATGGTCACTTCCTAGCCTAACATACCGATGGTCACTTCCTAGCCTAACATACCTATGGTCACTTCCTAGCCTAACATACCTATGGTCACTTCCTAGCCTAACATACCTATGGTCACTTCCTAGCCTAACATCCCGGTGGTCACTTCCTAGCCTAACATACCTATGGTCACTTCCTAGCCTAACATACCTATGGTCACTTCCTAGCCTAACATACCGATGGTCACTTCCTAGCCTAACATACCGATTGTCACTTCCTAGCCTAACATACCGATGGTCACTTCCTAGCCTAACATACCAATGGTCACTTCCTAGCCTAACATACCAATGGTCACTTCCTAGCCTAACATACCGATGGTCACTTCCTAGCCTAACATACCTATGGTCACTTCCTAGTCTAACAGTACCTATGGTCACTTCCTAGCCTAACATACCGATGGTCACTTCCTAGCCTAACATACCGATGGTCACTTCCTAGCCTAACATACCTATGGTCACTTCCTAGCCTAACATACCTATGGTCACTTCCTAGCCTAACATACCTATGCTCACTTCCTAGCCTAACATACCTATGGTCACTTCTTAGCCTAACATACCGATGGTCACTTCCTAGCCTAACATACCGATGGTCACTTCCTAGCCTAACATACCTATGGTCACTTCCTAGCCTAACATACCGATGGTCACTTCCTAGCCTAACATATCGGTGGTCACTTCCTAGCCTAACATACCTATGGTCACTTCCTAGCCTAACATACCGGTGGTCACTTCCTAGCCTAACATACCAATGGTCACTTCCTAGCCTAACATAACGATGGTCACTTCCTAGCCTAACATACCGATGGTCACTTCCTAGCCTAACATACCGATGGTCACTTCCTAGCTTAACATACCGATGGTCACTTCCTAGCCTAACATACCGATGGTCACTTCCTAGCCTAACATACCTATGGTCACTTCCTAGCCTAACATACCGATGGTCACTTCCTAGCCTAACATACCGGTGGTCACTTCCTAGCCTAACATACCGATGGTCACTTCCTAGCCTAACATACCTATGGTCACTTCCTAGCCTAACATACCTATGGTCACTTCCTAGCCTAACATACCGATGGTCACTTCCTAGCCTAACATACCGATGGTCACTTCCTAGCCTAACATACCTATGGTCACTTCCTAGCCTAACATACCGATGGTCACTTCCTAGCCTAACATACCTATGGTCACTTCCTAGCCTAACATACCGATGGTCCTAGCCTAACATACCGATGGTCCTAGCCTAACATACCGATGGTCACTTCCTAGCCTAACATACCGGTGGTCACTTCCTAGCCTAACATACCGGTGGTCACTTCCTAGCCTAACATACCGATGGTCACTTCCTAGCCTAACATACCGATGGTCACTTCGTAGCCTAACATACCGGTGGTCACTTCCTAGCCTAACATACCGATGGTCACTTCCTAGCCTAACATACCGATGGTCACTTCCTAGCCTAACATACCGGTGGTAACTTCCTAGCCTAACATACCGATGGTCACTTCCTAGCCTAACATACCGATGGTCACTTCCTAGCCTAACATACCGATGGTCACTTCCTAGCCTAACATACCTACGGTCACTTCCTAGCTTAACATACCGATGGTCACTTCCTAGCCTAACATACCGATGGTCACTTCCTAGCCTAACATACCGATGGTCACTTCCTAGCCTAACATACCGATGGTCACTTCCTAGCCTAACATACCGATGGTCACTTCCTAGCCTAACATACCGATGGTCACTTCCTAGCCTAACATACCTATGGTCACTTCCTAGCCTAACATACCGATGGTCACTTCCTAGCCTAACATACCTATGGTCACTTCCTAGCCTAACATACCTATGGTCACTTCCTAGCCTAACATACCGATGGTCACTTCCTAGCCTAACATACCTATGGTCACTTCCTAGCCTAACATACCTATGGTCACTTCCTAGCCTAACATACCTATGGTCACTTCCTAGCCTAACATACCGGTGGTCACTTCCTAGCCTAACATACCTATGGTCACTTCCTAGCCTAACATACCTATGGTCACTTCCTAGCCTAACATACCGATGGTCACTTCCTAGCCTAACATACCTATGGTCACTTCCTAGCCTAACATACCGGTGGTCACTTCCTAGCCTAACATACCTATGGTCACTTCCTAGCCTAACATACCTATGGTCACTTCCTAGCCTAACATACCTATGGTCACTTCCTAGCCTAACATACCTATGGTCACTTCCTAGCCTAACATACCTATGGTCACTTCCTAGCCTAACATACCTATGGTCACTTCCTAGCCTAACATACCTATGGTCACTTCCTAGCCTAACATACCTATGGTCACTTCCTAGCCTAACATACCTATGGTCACTTCCTAGCCTAACATACCGGTGGTCATTCCAAGCCTAACATACCTGTGGTCACTTCCTAGCCTAACATACCTATGGTCACTTCCTAGCCTAACATACCTATGGTCACTTCCTAGCCTAACATACCTATGGTCACTTCCTAGCCTAACATACCTATGGTCACTTCCTAGCCTAACATACCTATGGTCACTTCCTAGCCTAACATACCTATGGTCACTTCCTAGCCTAACATACCGGTGGTCACTTCCTAGCTTAACATACCGATGGTCACTTCCTAGCCTAACATACCTATGGTCACTTCCTAGCCTAACATACCGGTGGTCACTTCCTAGCCTAACATACCGATGGTCACTTCCTAGCCTAACATACCTATGGTCACTTCCTAGCCTAACATACCTATGGTCACTTCCTAGCCTAACATACCTATGGTCACTTCCTAGCCTAACATACCGGTGGTCACTTCCTAGCCTAACATACCTATGGTCACTTCCTAGCCTAACATACCTATGGTCACTTCCTAGCCTAACATACCGATGGTCACTTCCTAGCCTAACATACCGATGGTCACTTCCTAGCCTAACATACCGATGGTCACTTCCTAGCCTAACATACCAATGGTCACTTCCTAGCCTAACATACCAATGGTCACTTCCTAGCCTAACATACCGATGGTCACTTCCTAGCCTAACATACCTATGGTCACTTCCTAGTCTAACAGTACCTATGGTCACTTCCTAGCCTAACATACCGATGGTCACTTCCTAGCCTACCATACCGATGGTCACTTCCTAGCCTAACATACCTATGGTCACTTCCTAGCCTAACATACCTATGGTCACTTCCTAGCCTAACATACCTATGCTCACTTCCTAGCCTAACATACCTATGGTCACTTCTTAGCCTAACATACCGATGGTCACTTCCTAGCCTAACATACCGATGGTCACTTCCTAGCCTAACATACCTATGGTCACTTCCTAGCCTAACATACCGATGGTCACTTCCTAGCCTAACATACCGGTGGTCACTTCCTAGCCTAACATACCTATGGTCACTTCCTAGCCTAACATACCGGTGGTCACTTCCTAGCCTAACATACCAATGGTCACTTCCTAGCCTAACATAACGATGGTCACTTCCTAGCCTAACATACCGATGGTCACTTCCTAGCCTAACATACCGATGGTCACTTCCTAGCTTAACATACCGATGGTCACTTCCTAGCCTAACATACCGATGGTCACTTCCTAGCCTAACATACCTATGGTCACTTCCTAGCCTAACATACCGATGGTCACTTCCTAGCCTAACATACCGGTGGTCACTTCCTAGCCTAACATACCGATGGTCACTTCCTAGCCTAACATACCTATGGTCACTTCCTAGCCTAACATACCTATGGTCACTTCCTAGCCTAACATACCGATGGTCACTTCCTAGCCTAACATACCGATGGTCACTTCCTAGCCTAACATACCTATGGTCACTTCCTAGCCTAACATACCGATGGTCACTTCCTAGCCTAACATACCTATGGTCACTTCCTAGCCTAACATACCGATGGTCCTAGCCTAACATACCGATGGTCCTAGCCTAACATACCGATGGTCACTTCCTAGCCTAACATACCGGTGGTCACTTCCTAGCCTAACATACCGGTGGTCACTTCCTAGCCTAACATACCGATGGTCACTTCCTAGCCTAACATACCGATGGTCACTTCGTAGCCTAACATACCGGTGGTCACTTCCTAGCCTAACATACCGATGGTCACTTCCTAGCCTAACATACCGATGGTCACTTCCTAGCCTAACATACCGGTGGTAACTTCCTAGCCTAACATACCGATGGTCACTTCCTAGCCTAACATACCGATGGTCACTTCCTAGCCTAACATACCGATGGTCACTTCCTAGCCTAACATACCTACGGTCACTTCCTAGCTTAACATACCGATGGTCACTTCCTAGCCTAACATACCGATGGTCACTTCCTAGCCTAACATACCGATGGTCACTTCCTAGCCTAACATACCGATGGTCACTTCCTAGCCTAACATACCGATGGTCACTTCCTAGCTTAACATACCGATGGTCACTTCCTAGCCTAACATACCTATGGTCACTTCCTAGCCTAACATACCGATGGTCACTTCCTAGCCTAACATACCTATGGTCACTTCCTAGCCTAACATACCTATGGTCACTTCCTAGCCTAACATACCGATGGTCACTTCCTAGCCTAACATACCTATGGTCACTTCCTAGCCTAACATACCTATGGTCACTTCCTAGCCTAACATACCTATGGTCACTTCCTAGCCTAACATACCGGTGGTCACTTCCTAGCCTAACATACCTATGGTCACTTCCTAGCCTAACATACCTATGGTCACTTCCTAGCCTAACATACCGATGGTCACTTCCTAGCCTAACATACCTATGGTCACTTCCTAGCCTAACATACCGGTGGTCACTTCCTAGCCTAACATACCTATGGTCACTTCCTAGCCTAACATACCTATGGTCACTTCCTAGCCTAACATACCTATGGTCACTTCCTAGCCTAACATACCTATGGTCACTTCCTAGCCTAACATACCTATGGTCACTTCCTAGCCTAACATACCTATGGTCACTTCCTAGCCTAACATACCTATGGTCACTTCCTAGCCTAACATACCTATGGTCACTTCCTAGCCTAACATACCTATGGTCACTTCCTAGCCTAACATACCGGTGGTCATTCCAAGCCTAACATACCTGTGGTCACTTCCTAGCCTAACATACCTATGGTCACTTCCTAGCCTAACATACCTATGGTCACTTCCTAGCCTAACATACCTATGGTCACTTCCTAGCCTAACATACCTATGGTCACTTCCTAGCCTAACATACCTATGGTCACTTCCTAGCCTAACATACCTATGGTCACTTCCTAGCCTAACATACCGGTGGTCACTTCCTAGCTTAACATACCGATGGTCACTTCCTAGCCTAACATACCTATGGTCACTTCCTAGCCTAACATACCGGTGGTCACTTCCTAGCCTAACATACCGATGGTCACTTCCTAGCCTAACATACCTATGGTCACTTCCTAGCCTAACATACCTATGGTCACTTCCTAGCCTAACATACCTATGGTCACTTCCTAGCCTAACATACCGGTGGTCACTTCCTAGCCTAACATACCTATGGTCACTTCCTAGCCTAACATACCTATGGTCACTTCCTAGCCTAACATACCGATGGTCACTTCCTAGCCTAACATACCGATGGTCACTTCCTAGCCTAACATACCGATGGTCACTTCCTAGCCTAACATACCAATGGTCACTTCCTAGCCTAACATACCAATGGTCACTTCCTAGCCTAACATACCGATGGTCACTTCCTAGCCTAACATACCTATGGTCACTTCCTAGTCTAACAGTACCTATGGTCACTTCCTAGCCTAACATACCGATGGTCACTTCCTAGCCTACCATACCGATGGTCACTTCCTAGCCTAACATACCTATGGTCACTTCCTAGCCTAACATACCTATGGTCACTTCCTAGCCTAACATACCTATGCTCACTTCCTAGCCTAACATACCTATGGTCACTTCTTAGCCTAACATACCGATGGTCACTTCCTAGCCTAACATACCGATGGTCACTTCCTAGCCTAACATACCTATGGTCACTTCCTAGCCTAACATACCGATGGTCACTTCCTAGCCTAACATACCGGTGGTCACTTCCTAGCCTAACATACCTATGGTCACTTCCTAGCCTAACATACCGGTGGTCACTTCCTAGCCTAACATACCAATGGTCACTTCCTAGCCTAACATACCGATGGTCACTTCCTAGCCTAACATACCGATGGTCACTTCCTAGCCTAACATACCGATGGTCACTTCCTAGCTTAACATACCGATGGTCACTTCCTAGCCTAACATACCTATGGTCACTTCCTAGCCTAACATACCGGTGGTCACTTCCTAGCTTAACATACCGATGGTCACTTCCTAGCCTAACATACCTATGGTCACTTCCTAGCCTAACATACCGGTGGTCACTTCCTAGCCTAACATACCGATGGTCACTTCCTAGCCTAACATACCTATGGTCACTTCCTAGCCTAACATACCTATGGTCACTTCCTAGCCTAACATACCGATGGTCACTTCCTAGCCTAACATACCTATGGTCACTTCCTAGCCTAACATACCTATGGTCACTTCCTAGCCTAACATACCTATGGTCACTTCCTAGCCTAACATACCGGTGGTCACTTCCTAGCCTAACATACCTATGGTCACTTCCTAGCCTAACATACCTATGGTCACTTCCTAGCCTAACATACCGATGGTCACTTCCTAGCCTAACATACCGATTGTCACTTCCTAGCCTAACATACCGATGGTCACTTCCTAGCCTAACATACCAATGGTCACTTCCTAGCCTAACATACCAATGGTCACTTCCTAGCCTAACATACCGATGGTCACTTCCTAGCCTAACATACCTATGGTCACTTCCTAGTCTAACAGTACCTATGGTCACTTCCTAGCCTAACATACCGATGGTCACTTCCTAGCCTAACATACCGATGGTCACTTCCTAGCCTAACATACCTATGGTCACTTCCTAGCCTAACATACCTATGGTCACTTCCTAGCCTAACATACCTATGCTCACTTCCTAGCCTAACATACCTATGGTCACTTCTTAGCCTAACATACCGATGGTCACTTCCTAGCCTAACATACCGATGGTCACTTCCTAGCCTAACATACCTATGGTCACTTCCTAGCCTAACATACCGATGGTCACTTCCTAGCCTAACATATCGGTGGTCACTTCCTAGCCTAACATACCTATGGTCACTTCCTAGCCTAACATACCGGTGGTCACTTCCTAGCCTAACATACCAATGGTCACTTCCTAGCCTAACATAACGATGGTCACTTCCTAGCCTAACATACCGATGGTCACTTCCTAGCCTAACATACCGATGGTCACTTCCTAGCTTAACATACCGATGGTCACTTCCTAGCCTAACATACCGATGGTCACTTCCTAGCCTAACATACCTATGGTCACTTCCTAGCCTAACATACCGATGGTCACTTCCTAGCCTAACATACCGGTGGTCACTTCCTAGCCTAACATACCGATGGTCACTTCCTAGCCTAACATACCTATGGTCACTTCCTAGCCTAACATACCTATGGTCACTTCCTAGCCTAACATACCGATGGTCACTTCCTAGCCTAACATACCGATGGTCACTTCCTAGCCTAACATACCTATGGTCACTTCCTAGCCTAACATACCGATGGTCACTTCCTAGCCTAACATACCTATGGTCACTTCCTAGCCTAACATACCGATGGTCCTAGCCTAACATACCGATGGTCCTAGCCTAACATACCGATGGTCACTTCCTAGCCTAACATACCGGTGGTCACTTCCTAGCCTAACATACCGGTGGTCACTTCCTAGCCTAACATACCGATGGTCACTTCCTAGCCTAACATACCGATGGTCACTTCGTAGCCTAACATACCGGTGGTCACTTCCTAGCCTAACATACCGATGGTCACTTCCTAGCCTAACATACCGATGGTCACTTCCTAGCCTAACATACCGGTGGTAACTTCCTAGCCTAACATACCGATGGTCACTTCCTAGCCTAACATACCTATGGTCACTTCCTAGCCTAACATACCTATGGTCACTTCCTAGCCTAACATACCGGTGGTCACTTCCTAGCTTAACATACCGATGGTCACTTCCTAGCCTAACATACCTATGGTCACTTCCTAGCCTAACATACCGGTGGTCACTTCCTAGCCTAACATACCGATGGTCACTTCCTAGCCTAACATACCTATGGTCACTTCCTAGCCTAACATACCTATGGTCACTTCCTAGCCTAACATACCTATGGTCACTTCCTAGCCTAACATACCGGTGGTCACTTCCTAGCCTAACATACCTATGGTCACTTCCTAGCCTAACATACCTATGGTCACTTCCTAGCCTAACATACCGATGGTCACTTCCTAGCCTAACATACCGATGGTCACTTCCTAGCCTAACATACCGATGGTCACTTCCTAGCCTAACATACCAATGGTCACTTCCTAGCCTAACATACCAATGGTCACTTCCTAGCCTAACATACCGATGGTCACTTCCTAGCCTAACATACCTATGGTCACTTCCTAGTCTAACAGTACCTATGGTCACTTCCTAGCCTAACATACCGATGGTCACTTCCTAGCCTACCATACCGATGGTCACTTCCTAGCCTAACATACCTATGGTCACTTCCTAGCCTAACATACCTATGGTCACTTCCTAGCCTAACATACCTATGCTCACTTCCTAGCCTAACATACCTATGGTCACTTCTTAGCCTAACATACCGATGGTCACTTCCTAGCCTAACATACCGATGGTCACTTCCTAGCCTAACATACCTATGGTCACTTCCTAGCCTAACATACCGATGGTCACTTCCTAGCCTAACATACCGGTGGTCACTTCCTAGCCTAACATACCTATGGTCACTTCCTAGCCTAACATACCGGTGGTCACTTCCTAGCCTAACATACCAATGGTCACTTCCTAGCCTAACATACCGATGGTCACTTCCTAGCCTAACATACCGATGGTCACTTCCTAGCCTAACATACCGATGGTCACTTCCTAGCTTAACATACCGATGGTCACTTCCTAGCCTAACATACCTATGGTCACTTCCTAGCCTAACATACCGGTGGTCACTTCCTAGCTTAACATACCGATGGTCACTTCCTAGCCTAACATACCTATGGTCACTTCCTAGCCTAACATACCGGTGGTCACTTCCTAGCCTAACATACCGATGGTCACTTCCTAGCCTAACATACCTATGGTCACTTCCTAGCCTAACATACCTATGGTCACTTCCTAGCCTAACATACCGATGGTCACTTCCTAGCCTAACATACCTATGGTCACTTCCTAGCCTAACATACCTATGGTCACTTCCTAGCCTAACATACCTATGGTCACTTCCTAGCCTAACATACCGGTGGTCACTTCCTAGCCTAACATACCTATGGTCACTTCCTAGCCTAACATACCTATGGTCACTTCCTAGCCTAACATACCGATGGTCACTTCCTAGCCTAACATACCGATTGTCACTTCCTAGCCTAACATACCGATGGTCACTTCCTAGCCTAACATACCAATGGTCACTTCCTAGCCTAACATACCAATGGTCACTTCCTAGCCTAACATACCGATGGTCACTTCCTAGCCTAACATACCTATGGTCACTTCCTAGTCTAACAGTACCTATGGTCACTTCCTAGCCTAACATACCGATGGTCACTTCCTAGCCTAACATACCGATGGTCACTTCCTAGCCTAACATACCTATGGTCACTTCCTAGCCTAACATACCTATGGTCACTTCCTAGCCTAACATACCTATGCTCACTTCCTAGCCTAACATACCTATGGTCACTTCTTAGCCTAACATACCGATGGTCACTTCCTAGCCTAACATACCGATGGTCACTTCCTAGCCTAACATACCTATGGTCACTTCCTAGCCTAACATACCGATGGTCACTTCCTAGCCTAACATATCGGTGGTCACTTCCTAGCCTAACATACCTATGGTCACTTCCTAGCCTAACATACCGGTGGTCACTTCCTAGCCTAACATACCAATGGTCACTTCCTAGCCTAACATAACGATGGTCACTTCCTAGCCTAACATACCGATGGTCACTTCCTAGCCTAACATACCGATGGTCACTTCCTAGCTTAACATACCGATGGTCACTTCCTAGCCTAACATACCGATGGTCACTTCCTAGCCTAACATACCTATGGTCACTTCCTAGCCTAACATACCGATGGTCACTTCCTAGCCTAACATACCGGTGGTCACTTCCTAGCCTAACATACCGATGGTCACTTCCTAGCCTAACATACCTATGGTCACTTCCTAGCCTAACATACCTATGGTCACTTCCTAGCCTAACATACCGATGGTCACTTCCTAGCCTAACATACCGATGGTCACTTCCTAGCCTAACATACCTATGGTCACTTCCTAGCCTAACATACCGATGGTCACTTCCTAGCCTAACATACCTATGGTCACTTCCTAGCCTAACATACCGATGGTCCTAGCCTAACATACCGATGGTCCTAGCCTAACATACCGATGGTCACTTCCTAGCCTAACATACCGGTGGTCACTTCCTAGCCTAACATACCGGTGGTCACTTCCTAGCCTAACATACCGATGGTCACTTCCTAGCCTAACATACCGATGGTCACTTCGTAGCCTAACATACCGGTGGTCACTTCCTAGCCTAACATACCGATGGTCACTTCCTAGCCTAACATACCGATGGTCACTTCCTAGCCTAACATACCGGTGGTAACTTCCTAGCCTAACATACCGATGGTCACTTCCTAGCCTAACATACCGATGGTCACTTCCTAGCCTAACATACCGATGGTCACTTCCTAGCCTAACATACCTACGGTCACTTCCTAGCTTAACATACCGATGGTCACTTCCTAGCCTAACATACCGATGGTCACTTCCTAGCCTAACATACCGATGGTCACTTCCTAGCCTAACATACCGATGGTCACTTCCTAGCCTAACATACCGATGGTCACTTCCTAGCTTAACATACCGATGGTCACTTCCTAGCCTAACATACCTATGGTCACTTCCTAGCCTAACATACCGATGGTCACTTCCTAGCCTAACATAGCTATGGTCACTTCCTAGACTAACATACCTATGGTCACTTCCTAGCCTAACATACCGATGGTCACTTCCTAGCCTAACATACCTATGGTCACTTCCTAGCCTAACATACCGATGGTCACTTCCTAGCCTAACATACCTATGGTCACTTCCTAGCTTAACATACCGATGGTCACTTCCTAGCCTAACATACCTATGGTCACTTCCTAGCCTAACATACCGATGGTCACTTCCTAGCCTAACATACCTATGGTCACTTCCTAGCCTAACATACCTATTGTCACTTCCTAGCCTAACATACCTATGGTCACTTCCTAGCCTAACATACCTATGGTCACTTCCTAGCCTAACATACCTATGGTCACTTCCTAGCCTAACATACCGATGGTCACTTCCTAGCCTAACATACCTATGGTCACTTCCTAGCCTAACATACCGGTGGTCACTTCCTAGCCTAACATACCTATGGTCACTTCCTAGCCTAACATACCTGTGGTCACTTCCTAGCCTAACATACCTATGGTCACTTCCTAGCCTAACATACCTATGGTCACTTCCTAGCCTAACATACCTATGGTCACTTCCTAGCCTAACATACCTATGGTCACTTCCTAGCCTAACATACCTATGGTCACTTCCTAGCCTAACATACCTATGGTCACTTCCTAGCCTAACATACCTATGGTCACTTCCTAGCCTAACATACCTATGGTCACTTCCTAGCCTAACATACCTATGGTCAATTCCTAGCCTAACATACCTATGGTCACTTCCTAGCCTAACATACCGATGGTCACTTCCTAGCCTAACATACCTATGGTCACTTCCTAGCCTAACATACCGGTGGTCACTTCCTAGCCTAACATACCGATGGTCACTTCCTAGCCTAACATACCTATGGTCACTTCCTAGCCTAACATACCTATGGTCACTTCCTAGCTTAACATACCGATGGTCACTTCCTAGCCTAACATACCAGTGGTCCTAGCCTAACATACCGATGGTCACTTCCTAGCCTAACATACCGATGGTCACTTCCTAGCCTAACATACCTATGGTCACTTCCTAGCCTAACATACCTATGGTCACTTCCTAGCCTAACATACCGATGGTCACTTCGTAGCCTAACATACCGGTGGTCACTTCCTAGCCTAACATACCGGTGGTCCGGTCCTAGCCTAACATACCGATGGTCACTTCCTAGCCTAACATACCTATGGTCACTTCCTAGCCTAACATACCTATGGTCACTTCCTAGCCTAACATACCTATGGTCACTTCCTAGCCTAACATACCTATGGTCACTTCCTAGCCTAACATACCTATGGTCACTTCCTAGCCTAACATACCGATGGTCACTTCCTAGCCTAACATACCTATGGTCACTTCCTAGCCTAACATACCTATGGTCACTTCCTAGCCTAACATACCTATGGTCACTTCCTAGCCTAACATACCGATGGTCACTTCCTAGCCTAACATACCTATGGTCACTTCCTAGCTTAACATACCGATGGTCACTTCCTAGCCTAACATACCGATGGTCACTTCCTAGCCTAACATACCGATGGTCACTTCCTAGCCTAACATACCTATGGTCACTTCCTAGTCTAACATGCCTATGGTCACTTCCTAGCTTAACATACCGATGGTCACTTCCTAGCCTAACATACCGATGGTCACTTCCTAGCCTAACATACCTATGGTCACTTCCTAGCCTAACATACCTGTGGTCACTTCCTAGCCTAACATAACGCTGGTCACTTCCTAGCCTAACATACCGGTGGTCACTTCCTAGCCTAACATACCGGTGGTCCGGTCCTAGCCTAACATACCGCTGGTCACGTCCTAGCCTAACATACCGGTTGTCAGGTCCTAGCCTAACATACCGATGGTCACTTCCTAGCCTAACATACCGATGGTCACTTCCTAGCCTAACATACCGGTGGTCCTAGCCTAACATACCGGTGGTCACTTCCTAGCCTAATATACCGGTGGTCAGGTCCTAGCCTAACATACCGGTGGTCACTTCCTAGCCTAACATACCGGTGGTCACTTCCTAGCTTAACATACCGATGGTCACTTCCTAGCCTAACATACCTATGGTCACTTCCTAGCCTAACATCCCGATGGTCACTTCCTAGCCTAACATACCTATGGTCACTTCCTAGCCTAACATACCGATGGTCACTTCCTAGCCTAACATACCTATGGTCACTTCCTAGCTTAACATACCGATGGTCACTTCCTAGCCTAACATACCGATGGTCACTTCCTAGCCTAACATACCGATGGTCACTTCCTAGCCTAACATACCTATGGTCACTTCCTAGCCTAACATACCTATGGTCACTTCCTAGCTTAACATACCGATGGTCACTTCCTAGCCTAACATACCAGTGGTCCTAGCCTAACATACCGATGGTCACTTCCTAGCCTAAAATACCGATGGTCACTTCCTAGCCTAACATACCTATGGTCACTTCCTAGCCTAACATACCTATGGTCACTTCCTAGCCTAACATACCGGTGGTCACTTCCTAGCCTAACATACCTATGGTCACTTCCTAGCCTAACATACCTATGGTCACTTCCTAGCCTAACATACCTATGGTCACTTCCTAGCCTAACATACATATGGTCACTTCCTAGCCTAACATACCGATGGTCACTTCCTAGCCTAACATACCTATGGTCACTTCCTAGCCTAACATACCTATGGTCACTTCCTAGCCTAACATACCGATGGTCACTTCCTAGCCTAACATACCTATGGTCACTTCCTAGCCTAACATACCGATGGTCACTTCCTAGCCTAACTTACCTATGGTCACTTCCTAGCCTAACATACCGATGGTCACTTCCTAGCCTAACATACCTATGGTCACTTCCTAGCCTAACATACCTATGGTCACTTCCTAGCCTAACATACCTATGGTCACTTCCTAGCCTAACATACCTATGGTCACTTCCTAGCCTAACATACCGATGGTCACTTCCTAGCCTAACATACCGATGGTCACTTCCTAGCCTAACATACCTATGGTCACTTCTTAGCCTAACATACCTATGGTCACTTCCTAGCCTAACTTACCTATGTCACTTCCTAGCCTAACATACCGATGGTCACTTCCTAGCCTAACAGACCGATGGTCACTTCCTAGCCTAACATACCAGTGGTCACTTCCTAGCCTAACATACCGATGGTCACTTCCTAGCCTAACATACCAGTGGTCACTTCCTAGCCTAACATACCGGTGGTCACTTCCTAGCCTAACATACCTATGGTCACTTCCTAGCCTAACATACCGATGGTCACTTCCTAGCCTAACATACCTATGGTCACTTCCTAGCCTAACATACCGATGGTCACTTCCTAGCCTAACATACCGATGGTCACTTCCTAGCCTAACATACCTATGGTCACTTCCTAGCCTAACATACCTATGGTCAATTCCTAGCCTAACATACCTATGGTCACTTCCTAGCCTAACATACCTATGGTCACTTCCTAGCCTAACATACCGATGGTCACTTCCTAGCCTAACATACCTATGGTCACTTCCTAGCCTAACATACCGGTGGTCACTTCCTAGCCTAACATACCTATGGTCACTTCCTAGCCTAACATACCTGTGGTCACTTCCTAGCCTAACATACCTATGGTCACTTCCTAGCCTAACATACCTATGGTCACTTCCTAGCCTAACATACCTATGGTCACTTCCTAGCCTAACATACCTATGGTCACTTCCTAGCCTAACATACCTATGGTCACTTCCTAGCCTAACATACCTATGGTCACTTCCTAGCCTAACATACCTATGGTCACTTCCTAGCCTAACATACCGGTGGTCACTTCCAAGCCTAACATACCTGTGGTCACTTCCTAGCCTAACATACCTATGGTCACTTCCTAGCCTAACATACCTATGGTCACTTCCTAGCCTAACTTACCTATGGTCACTTCCTAGCCTAACATACCTATGGTCACTTCCTAGCCTAACATACCTATGGTCACTTCCTAGCCTAACATACCGATGGTCACTTCCTAGCCTAACATACCGATGGTCACTTCCTAGCCTAACATACCGATGGTCACTTCCTAGCCTAACATACCTATGGTCACTTCCTAGCCTAACATACCGATGGTCACTTCCTAGCCTAACATAGCTATGGTCACTTCCTAGCCTAACATACCTATGGTCACTTCCTAGCCTAACATACCGATGGTCACTTCCTAGCCTAACATACCTATGGTCACTTCCTAGCCTAACATACCGATGGTCACTTCCTAGCCTAACATACCTATGGTCACTTCCTAGCTTAACATACCGATGGTCACTTCCTAGCCTAACATACCTATGGTCACTTCCTAGCCTAACATACCGATGGTCACTTCCTAGCCTAACATACCTATGGTCACTTCCTAGCCTAACATACCTATGGTCACTTCCTAGCCTAACATACCTATGGTCACTTCCTAGCCTAACATACCTATGGTCACTTCCTAGCCTAACATACCTATGGTCACTTCCTAGCCTAACATACCGGTGGTCCGGTCCTAGCCTAACATACCGATGGTCACTTCCTAGCCTAACATACCTATGGTCACTTCCTAGCCTAACATACCTATGGTCACTTCCTAGCCTAACATACCGGTGGTCACTTCCTAGCTTAACATACCGATGGTCACTTCCTAGCCTAACATACCTATGGTCACTTCCTAGCCTAACATACCGATGGTCACTTCCTAGCCTAACATACCTATGGTCACTTCCTAGCCTAACATACCTATGGTCACTTCCTAGCCTAACATACCGATGGTCAATTCCTAGCCTAACATACCTATGGTCACTTCCTAGCCTAACATACCGATGGTCACTTCCTAGCCTAACATACCTATGGTCACTTCCTAGCTTAACATACCGATGGTCACTTCCTAGCCTAACATACCGATGGTCACTTCCTAGCCTAACATACCGATGGTCACTTCCTAGCCTAACATACCTATGGTCACTTCCTAGTCTAACATACCTATGGTCACTTCCTAGCTTAACATACCGATGGTCACTTCCTAGCCTAACATACCGATGGTCACTTCCTAGCCTAACATACCTATGGTCACTTCCTAGCCTAACATACCTGTGGTCACTTCCTAGCCTAACATAACGCTGGTCACTTCCTAGCCTAACATACCGGTGGTCACTTCCTAGCCTAACATACCGGTGGTCCGGTCCTAGCCTAACATACCGCTGGTCACGTCCTAGCCTAACATACCGGTTGTCAGGTCCTAGCCTAACATACCGATGGTCACTTCCTAGCCTAACATACCGATGGTCACTTCCTAGCCTAACATACCGGTGGTCCTAGCCTAACATACCGGTGGTCACTTCCTAGCCTAATATACCGGTGGTCAGGTCCTAGCCTAACATACCGGTGGTCACTTCCTAGCCTAACATACCGGTGGTCACTTCCTAGCTTAACATACCGATGGTCACTTCCTAGCCTAACATACCTATGGTCACTTCCTAGCCTAACATACCGATGGTCACTTCCTAGCCTAACATACCTATGGTCACTTCCTAGCCTAACATACCGATGGTCACTTCCTAGCCTAACATACCTATGGTCACTTCCTAGCTTAACATACCGATGGTCACTTCCTAGCCTAACATACCGATGGTCACTTCCTAGCCTAACATACCGATGGTCACTTCCTAGCCTAACATACCTATGGTCACTTCCTAGCCTAACATACCTATGGTCACTTCCTAGCTTAACATACCGATGGTCACTTCCTAGCCTAACATACCAGTGGTCCTAGCCTAACATACCGATGGTCACTTCCTAGCCTAAAATACCGATGGTCACTTCCTAGCCTAACATACCTATGGTCATATCCTAGCCTAACATACCTATGGTCACTTCCTAGCCTAACATAACGGTGGTCACTTCCTAGCCTAACATACCGGTGGTCACTTCCTAGCCTAACATACCGGTGGTCCGGTCCTAGCCTAACATACCGGTGGTCCGGTCCTAGCCTAACATACCGCTGGTCACGTCCTAGCCTAACATACCGGTGGTCAGGTCCTAGCCTAATATACCGATGGTCACTTCCTAGCCTAACATACCGATGGTCACTTCCTAGCCTAACATACCGGTGGTCCTAGCCTAACATACCGGTGGTCACTTCCTAGCCTACTATACCGGTGGTCAGGTCCTAGCCTAACATACCGGTGGTCACTTCCTAGCCTAACATACCGATGGTCACTTCCTAGCCTAACATACCGATGGTCACTTCCTAGCCTAACATACCTATGGTCACTTCCTAGCCTAACATACCTATGGTCACTTCCTAGCCTAACATACCGATGGTCACTTCCTAGCCTAACATACCGATGGTCACTTCCTAGCCTAACATACCGATGGTCACTTCCTAGCCTAACATACCGATGGTCACTTCCTAGCCTAACATACCTATGGCCACTTCCTAGCCTAACATACGTATGGTCACTTCCTAGCCTAACATACCGATGGTCACTTCCTAGCCTAACATACCGATGGTCACTTCCTAGCCTAACATACCTATGGTCACTTCCTAGCTTAACATACCGATGGTCACTTCCTAGCCTAACATACCTATGGTCACTTCCTAGCCTAACATACCGATGGTCACTTCCTAGCCTAACATACCTATGGTCACTTCCTAGCCTAACATACCGATGGTCACTTCCTAGCCTAACATACCGATGGTCACTTCCTAGCCTAACATACCTATGGTCACTTCCTAGCCTAACATACCTATGGTCACTTCCTAGCCTAACATACCGATGGTCACTTCCTAGCCTAACATACCGGTGGTCACTTCCTAGCCTAACATACCTGTGGTCACTTCCTAGCCTAACATACCTATGGTCACTTCCTAGCCTAACATACCTATGGTCACTTCCTAGCCTAACATACCGGTGGTCACTTCCTAGCCTAACATACCTATGGTCACTTCCTAGCCTAACATACCTATGGTCACTTCCTAGCCTAACATACCTATGGTCACTTCCTAGCCTAACATACATATGGTCACTTCCTAGCCTAACATACCGATGGTCACTTCCTAGCCTAACATACCTATGTTCACTTCCTAGCCTAACATACCTATGGTCACTTCCTAGCCTAACATACCGATGGTCACTTCCTAGCCTAACATACCTATGGTCACTTCCTAGCCTAACATACCGATGGTCACTTCCTAGCCTAACATACCTATGGTCACTTCCTAGCCTAACATACCGATGGTCACTTCCTAGCCTAACATACCTATGGTCACTTCCTAGCCTAACATACCTATGGTCACTTCCTAGCCTAACATACCTATGGTCACTTCCTAGCCTAACATACCGATGGTCACTTCCTAGCCTAACATACCGATGGTCACTTCCTAGCCTAACATACCTATGGTCACTTCCTAGCCTAACATACCTATGGTCACTTCCTAGCCTAACTTACCTATGGTCACTTCCTAGCCTAACATACCGATGGTCACTTCCTAGCCTAACATACCAGTGGTCACTTCCTAGCCTAACATACCGATGGTCACTTCCTAGCCTAACATACCGGTGGTCACTTCCTAGCCTAACATACCGGTGGTCACTTCCTAGCCTAACATACCTATGGTCACTTCCTAGCCTAACATACCGATGGTCACTTCCTAGCCTAACATACCTATGGTCACTTCCTAGCCTAACATACCGATGGTCACTTCCTAGCCTAACATACCGATGGTCACTTCCTAGCCTAACATACCTATGGTCACTTCCTAGCCTAACATACCTATGGTCACTTCCTAGCCTAACATACCTATGGTCACTTCCTAGCCTAACATACCTATGGTCACTTCCTAGCCTAACATACCGATGGTCACTTCCTAGCCTAACATACCGATGGTCACTTCCTAGCCTAACATACCTATGGTCACTTCCTAGCCTAACATACCTATGGTCACTTCCTAGCCTAACATACCTATGGTCACTTCCTAGCCTAACATACCTATGGTCACTTCCTAGCCTAACATACCGATGGTCACTTCCTAGCCTAACATACCTATGGTCACTTCCTAGCCTAACATACCGATGGTCACTTCCTAGCCTAACATACCTATGGTCACTTCCTAGCCTAACATACCTATGGTCACTTCCTAGCCTAACATACCTATGGTCACTTCCTAGCCTAACATACCGATGGTCACTTCCTAGCCTAACATACCTATGGTCACTTCCTAGCCTAACATACCGATGGTCACTTCCTAGCCTAACATACCGATGGTCACTTCCTAGCCTAACATACCGATGGTCACTTCCTAGCCTAACATACCTATGGTCACTTCCTAGCCTAACATACCTATGGTCACTTCCTGGCCTAACATACCTATGGTCACTTCCTAGCCTAACATACCTATGGTCACTTCCTAGCCTAACATACCGATGGTCACTTCCTAGCCTAACATACCGATGGTCACTTCCTAGCCTAACATACCTATGGTCACTTCCTAGCCTAACATACCTATGGTCACTTCCTAGCCTAACATACCAATGGTCACTTCCTAGCCTAACATACCTATGGTCACTTCCTAGCCTAACATACCTATGGTCACTTCCTAGCCTAACATACCTATGGTCACTTCCTAGCCTAACATACCTATGGTCACTTCCTAGCCTAACATACCTATGGTCACTTCCTAGCCTAACATACCTATGGTCACTTCCTAGCCTAACATACCTATGGTCACTTCCTAGCCTAACATACCGGTGGTCACTTCCTAGCTAACATACCGATGGTCACTTCCTAGCCTAACATACCTATGGTCACTTCCTAGCCTAACATACCTATGGTCCAGCTTGGCCTAGCCTAACATACCTATGGTCACTTCCTAGCCTAACATACCTATGGTCACTTCCTAGCCTAACATACCTATGGTCACTTCCTAGCCTAACATACCTATGGTCACTTCCTAGCCTAACATACCTATGGTCACTTCCTAGCCTAACATACCTATGGTCACTTCCTAGCCTAACATACCTATGGTCACTTCCTAGCCTAACATACCTATGGTCACTTCCTAGCCTAACATACCTATGGTCACTTCCTAGCCTAACATACCTATGGTCACTTCCTAGCCTAACATACCGGTGGTCACTTCCTAGCTTAACATACCGATGGTCACTTCCTAGCCTAACATACCTATGGTCACTTCCTAGCCTAACATACCTATGGTCACTTCCTAGCCTAACATACCTATGGTCACTTCCTAGCCTAACATACCTATGGTCACTTCCTAGCCTAACATACCTATGGTCACTTCCTAGCCTAACATACCTATGGTCACTTCCTAGCCTAACATACCTATGGTCACTTCCTAGCCTAACATACCTATGGTCACTTCCTAGCCTAACATACCTATGGTCACTTCCTAGCCTAACATACCGGTGGTCACTTCCTAGCTTAACATACCGATGGTCACTTCCTAGCCTAACATACCTATGGTCACTTCCTAGCCTAACATACCTATGGTCACTTCCTAGCCTAACATACCTATGGTCACTTCCTAGCCTAACATACCTATGGTCACTTCCTAGCCTAACATACCTATGGTCACTTCCTAGCCTAACATACCTATGGTCACTTCCTAGCCTAACATACCTATGGTCACTTCCTAGCCTAACATACCGATGGTCACTTCCTAGCCTAACATACCGATGGTCACTTCCTAGCCTAACATACCTATGGTCACTTCCTAGGCTAACATACCTATGGTCACTTCCTAGCCTAACATACCGATGGTCACTTCCTAGCCTAACAGGACCACAACAAACACACATCGGTTAATTTGTGGTCAATTTAAACAGTGTAAATACAAAGAATGGAGGATTTTGACAACGTTTTTATGACATACTGTATAATGAATGAGAAGTTAGAAACAGGTTGTTTTTGTTTCAGTAAGATGTGAGAACAACGAACCAGCAGGAATGGGTGATTGCATTCCAAACCCTATTCCCTATATAGTGCACTACTTTAGACCACATCCCTATTCCCTATATAGTGCACTACTTTAGACCACAGCCCTATTCCCTATATAGTGCACTACTTTAGACCACAGCCCTATTCCCTATACAGCGCACTACTTTAGACCACAGCCCTATTCCCTATACAGCGCACTACTTTAGACCACAGGCCTATTCCCTATACAGCGCACTACTTTAGACCACAGCCCTATTCCCTATACAGCGCACTACTTTAGACCACAGCCCTATTCCCTATACAGTGCACTACTTTAGACCACAGCCCTATTCCCTATACAGTGCACTACTTTAGACCACAGCCCTATTCCCTATACAGTGCACTACTTTAGACCACAGCCCTATTCCCTATACAGCGCACTACTTTAGACCACAGGCCTATTCCCTATACAGCGCACTACTTTAGACCACAGCCCTATTCCCTATACAGCGCACTACTTTAGACCACAGCCCTATTCCCTATACAGCGCACTACTTTAGACCACAGCCCTATTCCCTATACAGCGCACTACTTTAGACCACAGCCCTATTCCCTATACAGCGCACTACTTTAGACCACAGCCCTATTCCCTATACAGTGCACTACTTTAGACCACAGCCCTATTCCCTATACAGTGCACTACTTTAGACCACAGCCCTATTCCCTATACAGTGCACTACTTTAGACCACAGGCCTATTCCCTATACAGCGCACTACTTTAGACCACAGCCCTATTCCCTATACTGCGCACTACTTTAGACCACAGCCCTATTCCCTATACAGCGCACTACTTTAGACCACAGCCCTATTCCCTATACAGTGCACTACTTTAGACCACAGCCCTATTCCCTATACAGCGCACTACTTTAGACCACAGCCCTATTCCCTATACAGCGCACTACTTTAGACCACAGCCCTATTCCCTATACAGCGCACTACTTTAGACCACAGCCCTATTCCCTATACAGCGCACTACTTTAGACCACAGCCCTATTCCCTATACAGCGCACTACTTTAGACCACAGCCCTATTCCCTATACAGCGCACTACTTTAGACCACAGCCCTATTCCCTATACAGCGCACTACTTTAGACCAGAGCCCTATTCCCTATACAGCGCACTACTTTAGACCACAGCCCTATTCCCTATACAGCGCACTACTTTAGACCACAGCCCTATTCCCTATAGAGCGCACTACTTTAGACCACAGCCCTATTCCCTATACAGCGCACTACTTTAGACCACAGCCCTATTCCCTATAGAGCGCACTACTTTAGACCACAGGCCTATTCCCTATACAGCGCACTACTTTAGACCACAGCCCTATTCCCTATACAGCGCACTACTTTAGACCACAGCCCTATTCCCTATACAGCGCACTACTTTAGACCACAGCCCTATTCCCTATACAGCGCACTACTTTAGACCACAGCCCTATTCCCTATACAGCGCACTACTTTAGACCACAGGCCTATTCCCTATACAGCGCACTACTTTAGACCACAGCCCTATTCCCTATACAGCGCACTACTTTAGACCACAGCCCTATTCCCTATACAGCGCACTACTTTAGACCACAGCCCTATTCCCTATACAGCGCACTACTTTAGACCACAGCCCTATTCCCTATACAGCGCACTACTTTAGACCACAGGCCTATTCCCTATACAGCGCACTACTTTAGACCACAGCCCTATTCCCTATACAGCGCACTACTTTAGACCACAGCCCTATTCCCTATACAGCGCACTACTTTAGACCACAGGCCTATTCCCTATACAGCGCACTACTTTAGACCACAGCCCTATTCCCTATACAGCGCACTACTTTAGACCACAGCTGGTCATGCTGGTCAGTCAGTTGTGGGATTCTACAGTACAGTGATCTCAGCTGGTCATGCTGGTCAGTCAGTTGTGGGATTCTACAGTACAGTGTTATCAACTGGTCATGCTGGTCAGTCAGTGGTGGGATTCTACAGTACAGTGTTATCAGCTGGTCATGCTGGTCAGTCAGTGGTGGGATTCTACAGTACAGTGTTATCAGCTGGTCATACTGGTCAGTCAGTGGTGGGATTCTACAGTACAGTGTTATCTGCTGGTCATGCTGGTCAGTCAGTGGTGGGATTCTACAGTACAGTGTTATCAGCTGGTCATGCTGGTCAGTCAGTGGTGGGATTCTACAGTACAGTGTTATCAGCTGGTCAGTCAGTGGTGCGATTCTACAGTACAGTGTTATCAGCTGGTCAGTCAGTGGTGGGATTCTATAGTACAGTGTTCTCAGCTGGTCATGCTGGTCAGTCAGTGGTGGGATTCTACAGTACAGTGTTCTCAGCTGGTCATGCTGGTCAGTCAGTGGTGGGATTCTACAGTACAGTGTTATCAGCTGGTCATACTGGTGGCAGTGGTTAATTAGTAAATTGGTAGGTGCAGTAACAAAAAGTGAGCCGAGGGGGGGGGGGGGCTGTGGGGCTCTGAGGTAGCCTACTAGAACAACAAAAACGTTTAGAATTATTTATTTATTATTTTTCATTAGCTTGGCATAGAGCAGTTGAGTAGAGCTGAAGTTGCACATGTAACAGTTTAGCTTATGTCCCTCTCCTCACCCCTACCTGGGCTCGAACAGGTCCTTGCAGAGCGAGGGGAACAACTACTTCAAGGTCTCAGAGCGAGTGACATCACCGATTGAAAGGCCATTAGCGCGCACCCCGCTAACTAGCTAGCCATTTCACATCGGTTACACACAAGCGGGACATTTTTGTAGCCTAGGGTCCTGGGAAGAATTGGCCTTTATAAACGCATTTGATGCGATTCTACATCAGTTTAGATGATGAGAGACTTCAGCAGAATCGTTTTTAATACCTCACAAATGATCGATTATATGAATCAGCTGTAACTAACCCAATGATGCAGCTGACTCACAGGCGATGGCCGATGAGCTAGTACCAAAAGCTGATCTCTGATGTTTTCCTTTTTAAACAATGCTGTTCGTTCAATAGGTATATATGGAAGTTCATAACGTGATAGCCTACAGACAGATCAGTCTTCTCTTTTCAGCAGGATCAGTGTTTTCCCGCGATTGTATTTGAAATATCACGAAAGGACTGCTTTGGCTAGTGCTGTTCACTGACAGATTTGCCGCGGTTCTCGACTGTAAGCATGCCTTGTGATTGGGCTACACACAATCCACAGCTAGGCTATTTTAAAATAATGAACTATTGATGATCTCTGGCTAAATTATAGTCCTACTCCTGGTGTAGTATTCGGAATAACTTCATTTCTTTCTGAACAGACAGCAGTAATTCTATAACTGTGGCAAATGTATTTTAATTTATCATGGATGCTGCGACACCTCCAGCACCCTTCCAGCGCCTATTATTCTATAAGGAAATAAATGATTACGAGAGTTCAGTTGCATGCTCATGTCTTTCAGAGCAGGGAGTGGGAGAGAGATCATATAAAGTAAATCCCATTCTAGTTCTGTGAGAGATTTAGGCGCGCTTCTCTCTCTCACCACAGCAATGGCCACGCCTTGGTTTATATTGGCTACAATGTTGCGCAATGCATTAACCCGGGCCAGTGCAACACAAATCAATTCTTACAATATCAGACAGGAGGGGGCAGCCAGGAGAATTACAGAGGAGTCAACATTAATTCACTTTGATTGCTTTTATTAGAATTGTGACATTGCAAACAGTGAAAAATAAATCATGACAGGAGAGGTACAGGATCCTGGTAAATAGGTTCTAGAACAAAATAGTCCCTAACTGAGAGGTACAGGATCCTGGTAAATAGGTTCTAGAACAAAATAGTCCCTAACTGAGAGGTACAGGATCCTGGTAAATAGGTTCTAGAACAAAATAGTCCCTAACTGAGAGGTACAGGATCCTGGTAAATAGGTTCTAGAACAAAATAGTCCCTAACTGAGAGGTACAGGATCCTGTTCCAGCAGAATCCAGCTCAAATTAAGCACCAAGTGGTGGGATTCTACAGTACAGTGTTATCAGCTGGTCAGTCAGTGGTGGGATTCTACAGTACAGTGTTATCAACTGGTCATGCTGGTCAGTCAGTGGTAGGATTCTACAGTACAGTGTTCTCAGCTGGTCATACTGGTCAGTCAGTGGTGGGATTCTACAGTACAGTGTTCTCAGCTGGTCATACTGGTCAGTCAGTGGTGGGATTCTACAGTACAGTGTTATCAGCTGGTCA
The DNA here is from genome assembly GCF_965601325.2 of Salmo salar. NCBI lineage: Eukaryota > Metazoa > Chordata > Actinopteri > Salmoniformes > Salmonidae > Salmo > Salmo salar. Next base: position 5,960,662 of record NC_138296.1, on the reverse strand, counting down.
GTCAGTGGTGGGATTCTACAGTACAGTGTTCTCAGCTGGTCATGCTGGTCAGTCAGTGGTGGGATTCTACAGTACAGTGTTATCAGCTGGTCAGTCAGTGGTGGGATTCTACAGTACAGTGTTATCAGCTGGTCATGCTGGTCAGTCAGTGGTGGGATTCTACAGTACAGTGTTATCAGCTGGTCATACTGGTCAGTCAGTGGTGGGATTCTACAGTACAGTGTTCTCAGCTGGTCATGCTGGTCAGTCAGTGGTGGGATTCTACAGTACAGTGTTATCAACTGGTCATTGGTGGGATTCTACAGTACAGTGTTCTCAGCTGGTCATGCTGGTCAGTCAGTGGTGGGATTCTACAGTACAGTGTTCTCAGCTGGTCATGCTGGTCAGTCAGTGGTGGGATTCTACAGTACAGTGTTCTCAGCTGGTCATGCTGGTCAGTCAGTGATGGGATTCTACAGTAATGCTGCCCTTTAGTGTTGAGTACATGCATATGCATCAAGTCTTACTGCATGATCCTAAGCCGTTAGGGTGAAGTTGTCCTTAGACACTGATCTTGGGTCAGTTTAGAATTGTACCCACTAATGGTTAAGTTTAGGTTTGGGAGTGCCTCCCAAGTGGTGCAGCGGTCTAAGGCACAGCATCACAGACCCGGGTTCGATCCCAGGCTGTGTCGCAGCCGGCCGCGACTGGGAGACCCATGAGGCGACGCACGATTGGCCCAGCGTCATCTGGGTTCGGGGAGGGTTTGGCCGGCTGGGATGTCCTTGTCCCATCGTGCTCTAGCGACTCCTTGTGGCAGGCCGGATGCATGAACGCTGACTCGGTGGCCAGTTGTACAATGTTTCCTCCGACACGTTGATGCGGCTGGCTTCCAATGAATTGTCTTGCAAATGGCCACAGTTACTGTCATGACAGTCACTTTTATTTAGAGCTTGTAATGAATGACAATGCATCTGAAAATGAGCTACAACCTACTGAATACAACACAGCTTTGGTGACACCCTTGTTTCAAAAGCTATTAGATAATATTTTACCCTCTGACAAAACATGCAAGTTCAATCTAATTGCTCACAGAAAAACGTATTATGAATTCCATTATCTTAAAAGTACTAACTGATGTTGAAATTAATAATTCCAGTTGTTGATCCGGTCAGAATCAAACCAATAATCTGCATTAATCATAGTAAAACTGCAGAGGGCAGTCTTGCACAAATAAACGTTTTGTACATAGATGTTTTATCCATACATTCTGTTGTACTCTCATCAAGTTCAGACTACTGTACTATATGTATGTATCAGCTGTATTAAATGAACCAGCTGTATTATATGAACCAGCTGTATTATATGAACCAGCTGTATTATATGAACCAGCTGTATTATTTGAACCAGCTGGATTATATGAACCAGCTGGATTATATGAACCAGCTGGATTATATGAACCAGCTCAGAATTCAAAGGGAATTTACAGCAAAAACATAGATATTTATAGCCTTCTCTAATGTTTATATTGTCAGTGATCACATCTGAGCCTTAGCAGTTTCCCGGACACCGATTAAGCTTAGTTCTGGACAAAAAGAATGGTCTGTGGAGAATCTCAGCCGAAAGAGTTGTTTCAATCCAGGTTTAGGCTTCGTCTGTGTCTGGGAAACTGTCCCTGAGGGTTGGGGACTGAGTTTATTTCATGGTTTTAGTATATTAGGAGAATATTGCTCTGGTCAAAAGTAGTGCACTATATAGGGAACATTGTTCCATTTGGGATGTAGCTTTGATTAACCCTGTGGTCTGTGGTACAACCCTGTACGGTGTAGGGTGAAGTTACCCTAGACGCTGATACTGGGTCAGATTTTACCCACAAATGGTTAAGTTTAGGATTGGGGGAGGGCAAACTGATAGGGAGGGGAAACTTCACCCAGGAGCTCACCTGTCCACCAGGGGATGGTTTCCCAGACATTGGTTAAGCCTAGTCCTGGACTAAAAAGCACTGTCAACGGACATTTCCAGTTGAACATGAACTAGGATTAATCTGTGTCTGGGAAACCGGCTGCAGGTGTACATTGTATTAATACATTACTGTATGGGTTACATAATACCAGGTTGGACAGGAGGTATCTGTAGGCAAGAGGTATGTATTGTTCCAGAGGAGACGTTTATTTCACCGACCACAGGGTTAGGCTAACCAAGACAACCAGTGTTCATTTGCTAACTTGTAATTACTTCACTACTATGGCCTATTTATTGCCTTACCTCCTTACGCCATTTGCACACACTGTATATAGACTTTTTCTATTGTGTTATTGACTGTACATTTGTTTATTCCATGTGTAACTCTGTGATGTTATTTGTGTCGCACTGCTTTGCTTATCTTGGCCAGGTCGCAGTTGTAAATGAGAACTTGTTCTCAACTACCTGGTTAAATACAGGTGAAATAAAACAATAAAAAAATTAAAAATTACAGTATGGTACAGTAGTTTTCCCAGAAGCCTGGTGCAGCTCTGGGTGGAACTCTGGGTGCAGCTCTGGGTGGAACTCTGGATCCAACTTCTATATTCATTCTGGTATCCCTTGACTCCCTGGGGGCAGGGTTTGGGAATTGGATTTGGGCGGGACTAGAACTCTGATACATATATCTCATTGGCTCGTGAGTGGAATAGCCCGCCTGTTCCAGGAAGTTACTCAGTGACATGTCTGCGGATGGATGGCCGCATATGATCATGAGCAACCCCCTGCTGATGCAATAGGTGTTGACCGGGTCGAAGCTCCTCAGGTCCTCGTGCTGGGTCACATAGACCTTATCCACTGTCCTGTCTGGGTGCATACTGATGATGAGGCGGTCCATGTTGCTGGTATCTATGTTACCAGTGTTGTACTTCCTGACATATTTAGGCATGGAATCAGATGCTGTGAGGTGGAGGTTGCCCACCTCATAGAATGGGTAGCCATCATCAGGAAGCAGCCTCATGCAGACATTGTTTTCACACTCACGTCTGTTGCAGAAGTGATGGAAACCAAAGCCTCCCCCTTTGGGGTCGTGATCTGCAACCATCTGGTTGTCATTGTCAAAGACAATGTAATCCTTGGCAAACCAGAAAAGGAGCTTGAGTCCGTGCCTGGGCCAGGGACGACCAAACCTAGAACCTCTCAGCTCCGCCATATTGTTCAATGTTCGAACCATGGTACCCCTGGGGGAGGGAGAGAGAGAGGGATAGAGAGAGAGAAAGAGAGAGAGAGGGATGGATAGAGAGAGGGAGAGAGAGAGAGAAAGATGGATAGAGAGAGGGAGAGAGAGAGAGAAAGAGAGAGAGAGAGTACAAGGAAACAGACAGCATTAAACAACACAGTTCATGATGATATAGTTAAGTTACCTCTGCTAAGAGGTCTGGACCTTTATGGCACAGGAGTGCACTACTGTGGCTGTTCCCTAAATCTGGAAATACTGTTCCAGGCTTTGAATTTTCCATGTATATTTAGAGGTTGTACGTTAGTACGTTAGCACGTAGGGTGCACCGATCACCTCGTTAGTCAGTATGTGTTACGCCTGTGCTGGCTTGTCCATCTCGTTAGTCGGAAGGTGTTTCACCTGTGCTTGCCCAGGTGATATTTAAGAGCGGCTGGCCCAGGTGATATTTAAGTGTCTGGCCCAGTGCTCCAGTTGTCTTAATAGATGTGGAGGGTTAACTCCTTTAGTTGTCTTAATAGATGTGGAGGGTTAACTCCTTTAGTTGTCTTGATAGATGTGGAGGGTTAACTCCTCCAGTTGTCTTAATAGATGTGGAGGGTTAACTCCTTTAGTTGTCTTGATAGATGTGGAGGGTTAACTCCTTTAGTTGTCTTGATAGATGTGGAGGGTTAACACCTCTAGTTGTCTTGATAGATGTGGAGGGTTAACTCCTTTAGTTGTCTTGATAGATGTGGAGGGTTAACTCCTCCAGTTGTCTTAATAGATGTGGAGGGTTAACTCCTTTAGTTGTCTTGATAGATGTGGAGGGTTAACACCTTTAGTTGTCTTGATAGATGTGGAGGGTTAACTCCTCCAGTTGTCTTGATAGATGTGGAGGGTTAACTCCTCCAGTTGTCTTGATAGATGTGGAGGGTTAACTCTTTAGTTGTCTTGATAGATGTGGAGGGTTAACTCCTTTAGTTGTCTTGATAGATGTGGAGGGTTAACTCTTTAGTTGTCTTGATAGATGTGGATGGTTAACACCTTTAGTTGTCTTGATAGATGTGGAGGGTTAACTCCTTTAGTTGTCTTGATAGATGTGGAGGGTTAACTCCTTTAGTTGTCTTGATAGATGTGGAGGGTTAACTCCTCCAGTTGTCTTGATAGATGTGGAGGGTTAACTCCTCCAGTTGTCTTGATAGATGTGGAGGGTTAACTCCTCCAGTTGTCTTGATAGATGTGGAGGGTTAACACCTTTAGTTGTCTTGATAGATGTGGAGGGTTAACTCCTTTAATTGTCTTGATAGATGTGGAGGGTTAACTCCTCCAGTTGTCTTGATAGATGTGGAGGGTTAATTGTCTTGATAGATGTGGAGGGTTAACTCCTCCAGTTGTCTTGATAGATGTGGAGGGTTAACTCCTCTAGTTGTCTTGAGAGATGTGGAGGGTTAACTCCTTTAGTTGTCTTGATAGATGTGGAGGGTTAACTCCTCTATTTGTCTTGATAGATGTGGAGGGTTAACTCCTTTAGTTGTCTTGATAGATGTGGAGGGTTAACTCCTTTAGTTGTCTTGATAGATGTGGAGGGTTAATTGTCTTGATAGATGTGGAGGGTTAACTCCTCCAGTTGTCTTGAGAGATGTGGAGGGTTAACTCCTTTAGTTGTCTTGATAGATGTGGAGGGTTAACTCCTTTAGTTGTCTTGATAGATGTGGAGGGTTAACTCCTTTAGTTGTCTTGATAGATGTGGAGGGTTAATTGTCTTGATAGATGTGGAGGGTTAACTCCTTTAGTTGTCTTGATAGATGTGGAGGGTTAATTGTCTTGATAGATGTGGAGGGTTAACTCCTTTAGTTGTCTTGATAGATGTGGAGGGTTAACTCTTTAGTTGTCTTGATAGATGTGGAGGGTTAACTCCTTTAGTTGTCTTGATAGATGTGGAGGGTTAACTCCTCCAGTTGTCTTGATAGATGTGGAGGGTTAACTCCTCTAGTTGTCTTGATAGATGTGGAGGGTTAACTCCTCCAGTTGTCTTGATAGATGTGGAGGGTTAACTCCTCTAGTTGTCTTGATAGATGTGGAGGGTTAACTCCTTTAGTTGTCTTGATAGATGTGGAGGGTTAACTCCTTTAGTTGTCTTGATAGATGTGGAGGGTTAATTGTCTTGATAGATGTGGAGGGTTAACTCCTCTAGTTGTCTTGATGGATGTGGAGGGTTAACTCCTCTAGTTGTCTTGGTAGATGTGGAGGGTTAACTCCTTTAGTTGTCTTGATAGATGTGGAGGGTTAACTCTTTAGTTGTCTTGATAGATGTGGAGGGTTAACTCCTCTAGTTGTCTTGATGGATGTGGAGGGTTAACTCCTCTAGTTGTCTTGGTAGATGTGGAGGGTTAACTCCTTTAGTTGTCTTGATAGATGTGGAGGGTTAACTCTTTAGTTGTCTTGATAGATGTGGAGGGTTAACTCCTCTAGTTGTCTTGATAGATGTGGAGGTTTAACTCCTCCAGTTGTCTTGATAGATGTGGAGGGTTAACTCCTTTAGTTGTCTTGATAGATGTGGAGGGTTAATTGTCTTGATAGATGTGGAGGGTTAACTCCTCTAGTTGTCTTGATAGATGTGGAGGGTTAACTCCTCTAGTTGTCTTGATAGATGTGGAGGGTTAACTCCTTTAGTTGTCTTGATAGATGTGGAGGGTTAACACCTTTAGTTGTCTTGATAGATGTGGAGGGTTAACTCCTCTAGTTGTCTTGATAGATGTGGAGGGTTAACTCCTTTAGTTGTCTTGATAGATGTGGAGGGTTAACTCCTCTAGTTGTCTTGATAGATGTGGAGGGTTAACTCCTCTTGTTGTCTTGATAGATGTGGAGGGTTAACTCCTTTAGTTGTCTTGATAGATGTGGAGGGTTAACTCCTTTAGTTGTCTTGATAGATGTGGAGGGTTAACTCCTTTTAGTTGTCTTGATAGATGTGGAGGGTTAATTGTCTTGATAGATGTGGAGGGTTAACTCCTTTAGTTGTCTTGATAGATGTGGAGGGTTAATTGTCTTGATAGATGTGGAGGGTTAACTCCTTTAGTTGTCTTGATAGATGTGGAGGGTGAACTCTTTAGTTGTCTTGATAGATGTGGAGGGTTAACTCCTTTAGTTGTCTTGATAGATGTGGAGGGTTAACTCCTCCAGTTGTCTTGATAGATGTGGAGGGTTAACTCCTCTAGTTGTCTTGATAGATGTGGAGGGTTAACTCCTTTAGTTGTCTTGATAGATGTGGAGGGTTAATTGTCTTGATAGATGTGGAGGGTTAACTCCTCTAGTTGTCTTGATAGATGTGGAGGGTTAACTCCTCTAGTTGTCTTGGTAGATGTGGAGGGTTAACTCCTTTAGTTGTCTTGATAGATGTGGAGGGTTAACTCCTCTAGTTGTCTTGATAGATGTGGAGGTTTAACTCCTCCAGTTGTCTTAATAGATGTGGAGGGTTAACTCCTTTAGTTGTCTTGATAGATGTGGAGGGTTAATTGTCTTGATAGATGTGGAGGGTTAACTCCTCTAGTTGTCTTGATAGATGTGGAGGGTTAACTCCTTTAGTTGTCTTGATAGATGTGGAGGGTTAACTCCTCTTGTTGTCTTGATAGATATGGAGGGTTAACTCCTCTAGTTGTCTTGATAGATGTGGAGGGTTAACTCCTTTAGTTGTCTTGATAGATGTGGAGGGTTAACTCCTTTAGTTGTCTTGATAGATGTGGAGGGTTAACTCCTTTTAGTTGTCTTGATAGATGTGGAGGGTTAATTGTCTTGATAGATGTGGAGGGTTAACTCCTCCAGTTGTCTTGATAGATGTGGAGGGTTAACTCCTTTAGTTTTCTTGATAGATGTGGAGGGTTAATTGTCTTGATAGATGTGGAGGGTTAACTCCTCTAGTTGTCTTGATAGATGTGGAGGGTTAACTCCTCTTGTTGTCTTGATAGATGTGGAGGGTTAACTCCTCTAGTTGTCTTGATAGATGTGGAGGGTTAACTCCTTTAGTTGTCTTGATAGATGTGGAGGGTTAACTCCTTTAGTTGTCTTGATAGATGTGGAGGGTTAACTCCTTTAGTTGTCTTGATAGATGTGGAGGGTTAACTCCTTTAGTTGTCTTGATAGATGTGGAGGGTTAACTCTTTAGTTGTCTTGATAGATGTGGAGGGTTAACTCTTTAGTTGTCTTGATAGATGTGGATGGTTAACTCCTTTAGTTGTCTCTCCCTATTTGATTGTTAGACATTCCTTTATCTGTTTTCCCTGATTTGGTTTTCCTCCAACTTTGTGGTTTGCTTCCTGTCTTTCAGTTTAGTGTGGGTTTTTATGTTGTTAGCCTGTTCTTGGTAAATTTAGTGGGTCTCATGGTGGGTGTCTTGTAGGTTCCAGTTGTTGTTGCTAGGTGTCACGGTTGTCGTCTGGAATGGAGGACCAAAACGGAGCAGGAATGTGGATGCTCATCTTGATTTATTTTAAAATAAAGTGAACACCAAAATAACTAACAACGAAGAACTCACGAACAACCAAACAGTCTTGTAAGGCTCACACAGGCAAAACAAGAAACAATCTCCCACAAACACTAAACCAAACACATACCCATATATAGGACTCTCAATCAGAGGCAACGAGAAAGCACCTGCCTCCAATTGAGAGTCCAACCCCCCATTAACCTAAACATAGAAATACAACTAACTAGACTAAACATAGAAATACATTAACATAGAACAGTGCCCAAAACCCCCGGAATACATCAATCAAATACCCTTCTACAAAACCACCACCCCGAACCACATAAAACAAATACCCTCTGCCACGTCCTGACCAAACTACAATAACAAATAACCCTTATACTGGTCAGGACGTGACACTAGGCAACATTCAGTAGACACCCCTATGAGTGTCTTTCAGAACCCCTCCTAAAACCACCTGTTTCCTTTTGGTTGTTGTCAGTGACTCTTTATTAGTTCCCCTTTCTGTTTGAGCAACAATTTTTGGGTTTTCTTGCTGTGGAATGTGTCATTTGGGATAAAGCCTGGATGATTCATGTGTTAAATTTGAAATACAATCTCCTGAAGGATCCAGGAACATGAAACTTAAGGGAAATAAAATATTTAACTACATGACAATGAATGCGAGGTTTAAATAGTTATAAAACAGTATACCTGTTAAAGTTAAAAGTGAACCGTCATAAACAGAAAGGAAAATTTGTCACTCTTTCCGTACCATGTTATAATGCAGAAAAAAATTGTTGATATATTTTCAGCCACAATCTGTCAGGCTTCTAGTAAACTTATAAAAAAAAATACATTTTGATAGTAATGCTTTACTATTCTGGATTAACTTCATATAAAAAAATAATATACATTTTCACTGAATGAACAAAACATTAAGAACCTGCTCTTTCCATGACATAGACTGACCAGGTGAATCCAGGTGAAAGCTGTGATCCCTTATTGATGTCACCTGTTAAATCCACTTCAATCAGTGTAGATGAAGGGGAGGAGACAGGTTAAAGAAGGATTTTTAAGCCTTGAGACAATTGAGACATGGATTGTGTATGTGTGCCATTCAGAGGGTGAATGGGGAAGACAACATATTGAAGTGCCTTTGAACGGGGTATGGTATTACGTGCCAGGTGCACCGGTTTTAGTGTTTCAAGAACTGCGATGCTGATGGTTTTTCATACTCAACAGTTTCCTGTGGGTATCAAGAAGGGTCCACCACCCAAAGGACATCCAGCCAACTTGGCACAACTGTGGGAAGCATTGGAGTCAACATGGGCCAGCATCCCTGTGGAACGCTTTCGACACCATGTAGAGTCCATGTCCTGATGAATTGAGGCTGTTCTGATGGCAAAAGGGGGGGTGCAACTCAATATTAGGAAGGTGTTCCTAATGGTTTGTACACTCAGTGAATAAATATATATATATTTGATTTTGAATCATGTCTTTAGCTAGTTAGATTATAACTGTTGTTGTATCTAAACATAAACAATAAACTCAAGACTGGCGAGCAGACCTAGATGAACTCAAACTAGATCAGACCTAGATGAACTCAAACTAGAGCAGGCCTAGATGAACTCAGACTAGATCAGACCTAGATGAACACAGATTAGATCAAAAAAAGTATCAAATTGTTCATTGTGAGCTATATTTTGGCATCACAGACTAGATCTAACTTGTTTAGTAAGGACAGACAAGATCTAACTTGTTTAGTAAGGACAGACTAGATCACAAAAAAGCACATCATGAAACATTTTTACTGTACCTGGTGTTTTAAAATAAATGTAATCCCCTACTGATTGTGTACGTTTGCCCACTGACAAAAAAATGATCAGTCTATAGTTTTAATGGTAGGTTTATTTGAACAGTGAGAGACAGAATAACAACAAAAAAAATCCAGAAAAACACATGTCAAAAATGTTATAAATTGATTTGCATTTTAATGAGGGAAATAAGTATTTGACCCCGTCTCAATCAGAAAGATTTCTGGCTCCCAGGTGTCTTTTATACAGGTAACGAGCTGAGATTAGGAGCACACTCTTAAAGGGAGTGCTCCTAATCTCAGTTTGTTACCTGTATAAAAGACACCTGTCCACAGAAGCAATCAATCAATCAGATTCCAAACTCTCCACCATGGCCAAGACCAAAGAGCTCTCCAAGGATGTCAGGGACAAGATTGTAGACCTACACAAGGCTGGAATGGGCTACAAGACCATCGCCAAGCAGCTTTTGTGAGAAGGAGACAACAGTTGGTGCGATTATTCACAAATGGAAGAAACACAAGAGAACTGTCAATCTCCTGAGGCTCCATGCAAGATCTCCCCTCGTGGAGTTGCAATGATCATGAGAACGGTGAGGAATCAGCCCAGAACTACACGGGAGGATCTTGTCAATGATCTCAACGCAGCTGGGACCATAGTCACCAAGAAAACAATTGGTAACCCACTACGCCGTGAAGGACTGAAATCCTGCAGCGCCCGCAAGGTCCCCCTGCTCAAGAAAGCACATATACATGCCCGTCTGAAGTTTGCCAATGAACATCTGAATGATTCAGAGGACAACTGGGTGAAAGTGTTGTGGTCAGATGAGACCAAAATGGAGCTCTTTGGCATCAACTCAACTCGCTGTGTTTGGAGGAGGAGGAATGCTGCCTATGACCCCAAGAACACCATCCCCACCGTCAAACATGGAGGTGGAAACATTATGCTTTGGGGGTGTTTTTCTGCTAAGGGGACAGGACAACTTCACCGCATCAAAGGGACGATGGACGGGGCCATGTACCGTCAAATCTTGGGTGAGAACCTCCTTCCCTCAGCCAGGGCATTGAAAATGGGTCGTGGATGGGTATTCCAGCATGACAAGGACCCAAAACACACGGCCAAGACAACAAAGGAGTGGCTCAAGAAGAAGCACATTAAGGTCCTGGAGTGGCCTAGCCAGTCTCCAGACCTTAATCCCATAGAAAATCTGTGGAGGGAGCTGAAGGTTTGAGTTGCCAAACGTCAGCCTCGAAACCTTAATGACTTGGAGAAGATCTGCAAAGAGGAGTGGGACAAAATCCCTCCTGAGATGTGTGCAAACCTGGCGGCCAACTACAAGAAATGTTTGACCTCTGTGATTGCCAACAAGGGTTTTGCCACCAAGTACTAAGTCATGTTTTGCAGAGGGGTCAAATACTTATTTCCCTCATTAAAATGCAAATCATTTTATAACATTTTTGACATGTGTTTTTCTGGATTTTTTTGTTGTTATTCTGTCTCTCACCGTTCAAATAAACCTACCATTAAAATTATAGACTGATCATTTCTTTGTCAGTGGGCAAACGTACAAAATCAGCAGGGGATCAAATACTTTTTTCCCTCACTGTAGATCTGTATGAGGCTGTGTGAGAAGTTGATTGGATGATCTGCAAGCTTTGCTGCCTGTGTGTGTGTGTGTCATATTTTACTCTGGGTGCAGGACTCACCATGAAGATCTCAGGAAATGAAACTGAAAGTAATCCAGTCTTGGCTGTTTTACATGCCACAAGTGTCCATACTTTCTGCCTCCTCATATCATAAAGCATCTCTGAATCAGTGTTATGATCTAGGAACAGTTCTAATCCTTATAATCATAATGAAAGAGATTACATAGACAGGGGGACCTGATCCTAGACCAGCACTAGTCTGAGATGCTTTTAGGACACAGGCCCAGATGTTTGAGCTACAGTGAAGGTTATCAACCCTTTTCTCCTTTTAGGGACCGGTGAGCTATGGTTTCTCCTCCTTGGGGGACTGGTGAGCTATGGTTTCTCCTCCTTGGGGGACCGGTGAGCTATGGTTTCTCCTCCTTGGGGGACCGGTGAGCTATGGTTTCTCCTCCTTGGGGGACCGGTGAGCTATGGTTTCTCCTCCTTGGGGGACCGGTGAGCTATGGTTTCTCCTCCTTGGGGGACTGGTGAGCTATGGTTTCTCCTCCTTGGGGGACTGGTGAGCTATGGTTTCTCCTCCTTGGGGGACTGGTGAGCTATGGTTTCTCCTCCTTGGGGGACTGGTGAGCTATGGTTTCTCCTCCTTGGGGGACCGGTGAGCTATGGTTTCTCCTCCTTGGGGGACCGGTGAGCTATGGTTTCTCCTCCTTGGGGGACTGGTGAGCTATGGTTTCTCCTCCTTGGGGGACTGGTGAGCTATGGTTTCTCCTCCTTGGGGGACTGGTGAGCTATGGTTTCTCCTCCTTGGGGTACTGGTGAGCTATGGTTTCTACTCCTTGGGGGACTGGTGAGCTATGGTTTCTCCTCCTTGGGGGACTGGTGAGCTATGGTTTCTCCTCCTTGGGGGACTGGTGAGCTATGGTTTCTCCTCCTTGGGGGACCGGTGAGCTATGGTTTCTTTTCCTTGGGGGACCGGTGAGCTATGGTTTCTCCTCCTTGGGGGACCGGTGAGCTATGGTTTCTCCTCCTTGGGGGACCGGTGAGCTATGGTTTCTCCTCCTTGGGGGACCGGTGAGCTATGGTTTCTCCTCCTTGGGGGACCGGTGAGCTATGGTTTCTCCTCCTTGGGGGACCGGTGAGCTATGGTTTCTCCTCCTTGGGGGACCGGTGAGCTATGGTTTCTCCTCCTTGGGGGACCGGTGAGCTATGGTTTCTCCTCCTTGGGGGACCGGTGAGCTATGGTTTCTCCTCCTTGGGGGACCGGTGAGCTATGGTTTCTCCTCCTTGGGGGACCGGTGAGCTATGGTTTCTCCTCCTTTTAGGGACTGGTGAGCTATGGTTTCTCCTCCTTGGGGGACCGGTGAGCTATGGTTTCTCCTCCTTGGGGGACTGGTGAGCTATGGTTTCTCCTCCTTGGGGGACTGGTGAGCTATGGTTTCTCCTCCTTGGGGGACTGGTGAGCTATGGTTTCTCCTCCTTGGGGGACTGGTGAGCTATGGTTTCTCCTCCTTGGGGGACTGGTGAGCTATGGTTTCTCATCCTTGGAGGACTGGTGAGCTATGGTTTCTCCTCCTTTTAGGGACTGGTGAGCTATGGTTTCTCATCCTTGGAGGACTGGTGAGCTATGGTTTCTCCTCCTTTTAGGGACTGGTGAGCTATGGTTTCTCCTCCTTGGGGGACTGGTGAGCTATGGTTTCTCCTCCTTGGGGGACTGGTGAGCTATGGTTTCTCCTCCTTGGGGGACCGGTGAGCTATGGTTTCTCCTCCTTGGGGGACCGGTGAGCTATGGTTTCTCCTCCTTGGGGGACTGGTGAGCTATGTTTTCTCCTCCTTGGGGGACTGGTGAGCTATGGTTTCTCCTCCTTTTAGGGACTGGTGAGCTATGGTTTCTCCTCCTTGGGGGACTGGTGAGCTATGGTTTCTCCTCCTTGGGGGACTGGTGAGCTATGGTTTCTCCTCCTTGGGGGACTGGTGAGCTATGGTTTCTCCTCCTTGGGGGACTGGTGAGCTATGGTTTCTCCTCCTTGGGGGACTGGTGAGCTATGGTTTCTCCTCCTTGGGGGACTGGTGAGCTATGGTTTCTCCTCCTTTTAGGGACTGGTGAGCTATGGTTTCTCCTCCTTGGGGGACTGGTGAGCTATGGTTTCTCCTCCTTGGGGGATTGGTGAGCTATGGTTTCTCCTCCTTTTAGGGACTGGTGAGCTATGGTTTCTCCTCCTTGGGGGACTGCTTACATTCAAACTAGCACTGTACAACTGACTGCATTAGTGTCAGTCAGTGGCAACCAGTAGTTCAAATCAAATTACATTTCGGTACCATTTTTGATAGCTGTTCACCATTTTGTGGCCCCCTTTCACCCTGCATTGGTATCAGAAGTCTGATGGCACTATGGTGTGATAAGAGTATCTGCTGAATGGACTAAGTTTAATTGTATATATACAAATTCATCGCAACGCATGCTGAGTATTATTCTAATGAGCTCTGCCCCGAAATTGGGCCAATAACAACACCCATTGTGCTTTGCAGTTCATTTTGGTATGTTCATTCTCACACAAACATTTTAGTCATTTATCAGACACTCTCAACCAGTGACTTACAGTCAGCGCATTCAACTAAGGTAGATAAACAACAACACTGTCACGCCCTGACCATAGAGAGCCTTTCTATTTCTCTATTTTGTCAGGTCAGGGTGTGATTTGGGTGGGCAATCCAGTTTTCATATTTCTTTGTTTGGCCGGGTATGGTCCCCAATCAGAGGCAGCTGGCTATCATTGTCTCTGATTGGGGATCATATTTAGGCAGCCTTTTCCCACCTGTGATTGTGGGATCTTGTTTTTGTGTAGCTGCCTGTGAGCAGCCCAGAACGTCCCGTTTCGTTTTCCTTCTGTATTGTTTTTTGGTTTCACTTCAATTAAAGGATGTGGAATTCCATGCACACTACACCTTGGCTTATTTACGACAGGGAGTTTGAAGACAGCGAACGTGACAAACACACTGTATCACAGTCATAGCAAGCTAAATGTTTCTGTAACCGTTACTGAGAATGTTGTTGCTGTTGGGGCTGATTACTGGCTAATGTATTTCTATATTTTAAAATACAAAATACATGTATTTTAATGAAATACACAGCAAAATACAAGTATTTTGTAGTTTATTTTGATACATTGATCTTTGTATTGTTTTGTAGTTTTATTTTGTAATGTACCCATCCCTGCTGACAATATTATTATAGATTTTTTTTTACCTTTATTTAACTAACTTTAATTTACTAACAATACGATCCCAGGAGTCAGGACCTGTTAGAATAGTGTTTCTCAACCCTTTGTATACCAGGGACCAGACAGCTATGGTATTTCCTCCTTTACAACTACAACTGTAGAAATGACTCAGTAGAGAGGTGAAAAAACATAGACCAAATAATATGTCAAACATTTATTAATAAAACCCTTTTGGTAGAAACAGTAAACTTAATGCAGATTTATGGGTATGGTATGGGTTCTTCTCACCAATATTAAGAAATTGACTGTATAATAAATAAATAATGTTTAACGATGCACTAAAAAGGTCATCCCGTGATGCGACCCACCTGGACACTTGCCAGTGCCACAACCCAGAAGTGGGTCCCCACAGTAGGAACCACTGGTATAGAAATACCACTAGTATAGACAGACCACTGGTATAGACAGACCACTAGTATAGACAGAACCACTGGTATAGACAGACCACTAGTATAGACAGACCACTGGTATAGACAGACCACTAGTATAGACAGACCACTGGTATAGACAGACCACTAGTATAAACAGACCACTGGTATAGACAGACCACTAGTATAAACATAACCACTGGTATAGACAGACCACTAGTATAGACAGACCACTGGTATAGACAGACCACTGGTATAGACAGACCACTAGTATAGACAGACCACTAGTATAGACAGAACCACTGGTATAGACAGACCACTAGTATAGACAGACCACTAGTATAGACAGACCACTGGTATAGACAGACCACTAGTATAGACAGACCACTGGTATAGACAGACCACTAGTATAGACAGAACCACTGGTATAGACAGACCACTAGTATAGACAGAACCACTGGTATAGACAGACCACTAGTATAGACAGACCACTGGTATAGACAGACCACTAGTATAGACAGACCACTGGTATAGACAGACCACTAGTATAAACATAACCACTGGTATAGACAAACCACTGGTATAGACAGACCACTAGTATAGACAGACCACTAGTATAGACAGACCACTGGTATAGACAGAACCACTGGTATAGACAGACCACTAGTATAGACAGACCACTGGTATAGACAGACCACTGGTATAGACAGACCACTAGTATAGACAGACCACTAGTATAGACAGACCACTAGTATAGACAGAACCACTGGTATAGACAGACCACTAGTATAGACAGACCACTAGTATAGACAGAACCACTGGTATAGACAGACCACTAGTATAGACAGACCACTGGTATAGACAGACCACTGGTATAGACAGACCACTGGTATAGACAGACCACTGGTATAGACAGACCACTAGTATAAACAGACCACTGGTATAGACAGACCACTAGTATAAACATAACCACTGGTATAGACAGACCACTAGTATAAACAGACCACTGGTATAGACAGACCACTAGTATAAACATAACCACTGGTATAGACAGACCACTAGTATAAACATAACCACTGGTATAGACAAACCACTGGTATAGACAGACCACTAGTATAGACAGACCACTAGTATAGACAGACCACTGGTATAGACAGAACCACTGGTATAGACAGACCACTAGTATAGACAGACCACTGGTATAGACAGACCACTGGTATAGACAGACCACTAGTATAGACAGACCACTAGTATAGACAGACCACTAGTATAGACAGAACCACTGGTATAGACAGACCACTAGTATAGACAGACCACTAGTATAGACAGAACCACTGGTATAGACAGACCACTAGTATAGACAGACCACTGGTATAGACAGACCACTGGTATAGACAGACCACTGGTATAGACAGACCACTAGTATAAACAGACCACTGGTATAGACAGACCACTAGTATAAACATAACCACTGGTATAGACAGACCACTAGTATAAACAGACCACTGGTATAGACAGACCACTAGTATAAACATAACCACTGGTATAGACAGACCACTAGTATAAACAGACCACTGGTACAGACAGACCACTGGTATAAACAGACCACTGGTATAGACAGACCACTAGTATAAACATAACCACTGGTATAGACAGACCACTAGTATAAACAGACCACTGGTACAGACAGACCACTGGTATAGACAAACCAGATCACACAAACAAACACAGAAAATATGTTCAATGAATGTTCAATGAACAGCAACTTCCGGTTTATGTTGAGGTACTGCGCTCTGTCTTTTCCTCATGTCTAAAAGACCTGTATGAACAGCTATTTTTGATCTGTCTCACAGTGTTTGTTGTAATATTTGTGTTGTGGAGAAAAATCACCAGGCAGGAGACGTGAGTAACAGTTTAGTATTGTTTAGTAAAAACATCTCGTGCGCCACAGCCCCCGGCCCAATAATGCGCGTGGACACTTCCTATTAGGTGCCGTAACATAACACTGCCATAATACATTACTGCTTAGTAACAGCATAGTCGAAGCTCGCATCCGCTACAAGACCATGGTGCTTGCCTACGGAGCTGTGAGGGGAACGGCACCTCCATACCTTCAGGCTCTGATCAGGCCCTACACCCAAACAAGGGCACTGCGCTCATCCACCTCTGGCCTGCTCGCCTCCCTACCTCTGAGGAAGCACAGTTCCCGCTCAGCCCAGTCAAAACTGTTCGCTGCTCTGGCACCCCAATGGTGGAACAAGCTCCCTCACGACGCCAGGACAGCGGAGTCAATCACCACCTTCCGGAGACACCTGAAACCCCACCTCTTTAAGGAATACCTGGGATAGGATAAAGTAATCCTTCTAACCCCCCCCTTAAAAGATTTAGATGCACTATTGTAAAGTGGTTGTTCCACTGGATATTATAGGTGAATGCACCAATTTGTAAGTCGCTCTGGATAAGAGCGTCTGCTAAATGACTAAAATGTAAATGTAAGCATAGCAACTAATATGGATAGAGATAGATCACCTATTCTACATTTATGAGTGTGTGGTGTGATATGTTTATGTTCCGGACACAGTGTGTGTGTGTGTGTGTGTGTGTGTGTGTGTGTGTGTGTGTGTGTGTGTGTGTGTGTGTGTGTGTGTGAGTGAGTGAGTGAGTGAGTGAGTGAGTGAGTGAGTGAGTGAGTGAGTGAGTGAGTGAGTGAGTGTGTGAGTGAGCGAGATGGCAGTTTCTGTGGAAGAAGCCATACTTTTCCACCAAACACTGTACCACATTTACTTAAAGCTGGGATTGTGAAAGAGAGCCACTGGTCGCCCCAGGTGCGTGTTATTGTTTAAATAATAACTAAATAACGGTAGTCCAGACTCTGCTGTTATATCACACCAGCATCATGGGGAAATAACGGTAGTCCAGACTCTGCTGTTATATCACACCAGCATCATGGGGAAATAACGGTAGTCCAGACTCTGCTGTTATATCACACCAGCATCATGGGGAAATAACGGTAGTCCAGACTCTGCTGTTATATCACACCAGCATCATGGGGAAATAACGGTAGTCCAGACTCTGCTGTTATATCACACCAGCATCATGGGGAAATAACGGTAGTCCAGACTCTGCTGTTATATCACACCAGCATCATGGGGAAATAACGGTAGTCCAGACTCTGCTGTTATATCACACCAGCATCATGGGAAATAACGGTAGTCCAGACTCTGCTGTTATATCACACCAGCATCATGGGAAATAACGGTAGTCCAGACTCTGCTGTTATATCACACCAGCATCATGGGGAAATAACGGTAGTCCAGACTCTGCTGTTATATCACACCAGCATCATGGGGAAATAACGGTAGTCCAGACTCTGCTGTTATATCACACCAGCATCATGGGGAAATAACGGTAGTCCAGACTCTGCTGTTATATCACACCAGCATCATGGGGAAATAACGGTAGTCCAGACTCTGCTGTTATATCACACCAGCATCATGGGGAAATAACGGTAGTCCAGACTCTGCTGTTATATCACACCAGCATCATGGGGAAATAACGGTAGTCCATACTCTGCTGTTATATCACACCAGCATCATGGGGAAATAACGGTAGTCCAGACTCTGCTGTTATATCACACCAGCATCATGGGGAAATAACGGTAGTCCATACTCTGCTGTTATATCACACCAGCATCATGGGGAAATAACGGTAGTCCAGACTCTGCTGTTATATCACACCAGCATCATGGGGAAATAACGGTAGTCCATACTCTGCTGTTATATCACACCAGCATCATGGGGAAATAACGGTAGTCCAGACTCTGCTGTTATATCACACCAGCATCATGGGGAAATAACGGTAGTCCAGACTCTGCTGTTATATCACACCAGCATCATGGGGAAATAACGGTAGTCCAGACTCTGCTGTTATATCACACCAGCATCATGGGGAAATAACGGTAGTCCAGACTCTGCTGTTATATCACACCAGCATCATGGGGAAATAACGGTAGTCCAGACTCTGCTGTTATATCACACCAGCATCATGGGGAAATAACGGTAGTCCAGACTCTGCTGTTATATCACACCAGCATCATGGGGAAATAACGGTAGTCCATACTCTGCTGTTATATCACACCAGCATCATGGGGAAATAACGGTAGTCCAGACTCTGCTGTTATATCACACCAGCATCATGGGGAAATAACGGTAGTCCAGACTCTGCTGTTATATCACACCAGCATCATGGGGAAATAACGGTAGTCCAGACTCTGCAGTTATATCACACCAGCATCATGGGGAAAATTACGGTAGTCCATACTCTGCTGTTATATCACACCAGCATCATGGGGAAATAACGGTAGTCCAGACTCTGCTGTTATATCACACCAGCATCATGGGGAAATAACGGTAGTCCATACTCTGCTGTTGTGCAATGATGTCTAAAGGGAACAAACTGTTTTCGTTGTTTGAAGTGACCTTTTTGTTGTTGTAATATCGTTAACAAACGTGGCAGTTTCACCGCTACAGATTTCAACTTTAACTGTCATTCTTCTTTTATGTGAAAACACAACAACATTTAACTGTTTTTAAAACAACCAGTTTTATTGGTCTTTATCTGACCAAACGTTTACCAGGAAAGTTCCATTCAGTGTTATTGAGTTCAATCAGAATCAGGATTGTAATGTCAACAATTTGACTAAATAAACATTATTTACAAACACCAATCAATAACAACAAGAACCGTCCTTTACTAACTAAAGGTTTTTACCTCACATAGGGACAATGAGGAGTTTATTTCAACCCTAAACCCTGGATAGAGGGGCTCAGTGAACGTGGAGGTGAATGTGATCAGGTGGGTCAGTGTGTCAGAGGAGACGCTGTAGAAGGACAGAGTGCCGGCCGGCCAGTCCAGATACACTCCTACTCTGTTGGACGAGGAGGCAGGTAACTCAGTTCTCTCCTTATTGTGCCTGGCAGTGTGACCGTAATCAGAGCAGCACAGACTCCAGGACTTGTCATTGCATCCAAGCCTACTGTCATCAGCTCTTCCTGTCCTGCTGATTCCTCTGTACGTCATTCCTATGTCATCCCCTCCCCCACTCATCTCTGCCTCCCAGTAACAGCGCCCAGTCAGACCCTCTCTACACAGCACCTGGTCCCAGTAGTTAAATCTCTC
The DNA here is from genome assembly GCF_965601325.2 of Salmo salar. NCBI lineage: Eukaryota > Metazoa > Chordata > Actinopteri > Salmoniformes > Salmonidae > Salmo > Salmo salar. Next base: position 5,940,759 of record NC_138296.1, on the reverse strand, counting down.
TGGGTGATCAGGATACAGCTGGTTCTCTCTCCCCCCTGTCACCTTCCTGTTCCCCTCTGACAGAGAGAGGTTTCTGTGTGCTGTGTTCGGGTCCAGTGTGACATCACAGGCATCTGGTTCGGGAAGATCAATATTAGAAATCATTCACATCAGAATGTTAATCATCAAGGCCTTTTATGAGGAGCATTTATTCATTGAATAATACATCTAATTGACAGACTGCTCTAGATGGAATGAAATAATAAAATAATGATTAAATATTTAATATATTGACTATGTACTATATTGAAACAATAAAAGTAGTTAGAAAGGAAAGAGAGAATACTTGTAAATAATATGTTTTTTAGTGTTTCATTTATCGTCTTTTAATCTACAGTCTATACTTTATATGACCATTTGTATGCCAGCCTATACAGTATATCCAACTGGGCAAAAACTGGTTGAATCAACATTGTTTCCATGTCATTTCAACAACCAAAAAGTACATGTGAGGACGTTGAATCAATGTGGAAAACGGATTGGATTTGTAAGGGAATTTTGTATTTTTTCATCTAACTTTTAACCTAAATCCAAGGACAGGGTGACATTCTTTGTTGATTTCACGTTGAATTCAGGTTAGTCGATAACTCAACCAAACATCAATCAAAACTAGAGGTTGAACTGATGTCTGTGCCCAGTGGGGTGTGTGTCTGATTCTACTTCCTTCAAATGGCAGCTTATATTTCATTTGACCAAGTAGGTCAACAGTTGAGTAACTTGACAATGACTCGGAGGTTAAGCTATTTCCTGTTTCATCACTAATAAAACATTTCCTTCCACAGCAGTCAACACTTACATTTTTTCAGCAGCCAGTACTCTCCACAGTGGTCAACACTGCACAAGAAGGAGAACAGTGATTCAGTAAAAAACACACACACACACACACACACACACACACACACACACACACACACACACACACACACACACACACACACACACACACACACACACACACACACACACACACACCACCCCCTTTCCTGGCTTTGCACCCTTGATTAAATGGTTATAACTAACCCAGGAACCCTGAACCAATATTGTCCATGTCACACATGAATTGACACAAACTCCACAATCCCTCTCCACATACTTGAGTTTCTCCAGTCTGCAGTGTGGATCCTCCAGTCCAGCAGAGAGCAGTCTGACTCCTGAGTCTCCTGGGATATTGTAGCTCAGGTCCAGCTCTCTCAGGTAGGAGGGATTGGAGCTCAGAGCTGAGGCCAGAGAAGCACAGCCTTTCTTTGTGATCAGACAGCGTGACAGCCTGCAGAGTTTATCACATATTTACACTCTCTAGTGATTAAAAGAGAAATGGCAGGTGTGTGTCTTCCTCAAACTCAACAGATATTTGCATTTAAAAAATGACCTGATAAAAATAATATTACAATCACATAATTATATAACTAAAAACATTTGACTTTAGTAAGCAAAATGAAAATAAATGATATCAATAGATTGTGTAATTCTTCCTCTTCCAAACATGAATCTGCAGTTAGGTATCTATAACATTTCAATTCAGCTGAGACCAAACTCCCTAGTCTGACATTATTTATTTAACTAGACAAGTCAGTTAAGAACAAATTCTTATTTACAATCACAGCCTACTAATTGTCCTCTATAAATACCTGTTGATCACATGATGAACTATCCCCTTTAGTAAACTAATACAGAACACTGACCTCAGAGTCTCCAGTTTACAGTGGGGATTCCCCAGTCCAGCAGAGAGCAGCTTCACTCCTGAATCCTGCAGGTTGTTGTTTCTCAGATCCAGCTCTCTCAAGTGTGAGGGGTTTGACCTCAGAGTCTCCAGTTTACAGTGGGGATTCCCCAGTCCAGCAGAGAGCAGCTTCGCTCCTGAATCTTGCAGGTTGTTGTCACTCGGGTCCAGCTCTCTCAGGTTTGAGGAGGTTGAGTTGAAAGCTGAGGCCAAGGCTTCACAGCATTTCTCTGTGTACAGTACATGTAGCAGAATATTTGAGAACCAACAATGAATAAGTAATATGCTAATGTATATTCTAACTGACACCCCTACTCATTCAAGGGTTTTTCTTTATTTTTATTATTTTCTACATTGTAGAATAATAGTGAAGACATCAAAACTATGAAATAACACATATGGAATCATGTAGTAAACAAAATAGTGTTAAACAAATCTAAATATATTTTATATTTGAGTTTCCTCAAAGTAGCCACCCTTTGCCGTGATGACAGCTTTGCACACTCTTGGCATTCTCTCAACCAGCTTCATGAGGTAGTCACCTGGAATGCATTTCAATTAACAGGTGTGCCTTGTTAAAAGTTAATTTGTGGAATTTCTTTCCTTCTTAATGCGTTTGAGCCAATCAGTTGTGTTATGACAAGTTAGGGGTGGTATACAGAAGATAGCCCTATTTGGTGAAAGACCAAGTCCATATTATGGCAAGAACAGCTCAAAAAAGCTAAGACAAATGACAGTCCATCATTACTTTAAGACAGGAAGGTCAGTCAATACGGAAAATGTCAAGAACTTTGAAAGTTTCTTCAAGTGCAGTCGCAAAAACCATCATGTGTTATAATGAAACTGGCTCTCATGAGGGCCGCCACAGGAAAGGAAGACCCAGAGTTACCTCTGCTGCAGAGGATAAGTTCATTAGAGTTACCAGACTCAGAAATAGCAGCCCAAATAAATGCTTCATAGAGTTCAATTAACAGACACATCTCAACATCAACTGTTCAGATGAGACTGCATGAATCAGGCCTTCATGGTCGAAATGCTGCAAAGAAACCACTACTAAAGGACACCAATAAGAAGAAGAGACTTGCTTGGGCCAAGAAACACGAGCAAAGGACATTAGACCGGTGGAAATCTGTCCTTTGGTCTGATGAGTCCAAATTGGAGATTTTTGGTTCCAACCGCCGTGTCTTTGTGAGACGCAGAGTAGGTGAACGGATGATCTCCGCATGTGTGGTTCCCACCGTGAAGCATGGAGGTGGAGGTGTGATGGTATTTTGCTGGTGACACTGTCTGTGATTTATTTAGAATTCAAGACACACTTAACCAGCATGGCTACCACAGCATTCTGCAGCAATACGCCATCCCATCTGGTTTGGGCTTAGTGGGACCATAATTTGTTTTTCAACAGGACAATGACCCAAAACACACCTCCAGGCTGTGTAAGGGATATTTGACCAAGGAGAGTGATGAAGTTGCTCATCAGATGACCTGGCCTCCACAATCACCCAACCTCAACTCAATTGAGATGGTTTGGGATGAGCTGGACCGCAGAGTGGAGGAAAGCAGCCAACAAGTGCTCAGCATATGTGGGATCTCCTTCAAGACTGTTGGAAAAGCATTCCTCATGAAGCTGGTTGAGAGAATGCCAAGAGTGTGCAAAGCTGTCATCATGGCAAAGGGTGGTGTCACGATTCCCACCGACGGTGGCGCCCCCTCCTGCTCGGGTGGCGCTCGGCGGTCGTCGTCACCGGCCTATTATCTGCCACTGATTCCCTTTTTGGTTTTCCCTTCTTTTTGGTTTTGTGCACCTGTGTTTAGTTTGGTTAATTAGCGGGGCTATTTATGTTAGCTGGTCCGCTTCCGTGTTGTGCGAGATTATTTCGATTGTGACGGCTCATGTTCGTGTCGGCGCTATTTTACATTTACGCCGTGTGTATTTTCTCCCCTGTGTTTGGGAGTATTTGTTTGATGAGTGAGTGTCAATTAAATACGCCACTACCCTGTGTTCGCCGCTTCCTGTGCCTCATTCCTTCACCACGACTGCCAACCCGTTACAGGTGGCTACTTTGAAGAATCTCAAATATAAAATATATTTAGATTTGTTTAACACTATTTTGTTTACTACATGATTCCATATGTGTTATTTCATAGTTTTGATGTCTTCACTATTATTCTACAATGTAGAAAATGGTAAAAATAAAGAAAAACACTTGAATGAGTAGGTGTCTCCAAACTATTGACCCGTACTGTATATATACTTTTTTATTTTTTTTACGTGTATTTACAGAGCTGTCCTGGAGGCTTTGACCACTGGCAGCAGCCTCAGAAGACCTTCCTCTGATCTGGAGTATTTCTTCAGGTCAAACACATCCAGCTCCTTTTCTGAAGTCAGCAACACAAAGACCAGAGCTGACCACTGTGCAGGTGACAGGTTGGTTTTGGACAGATTTCCTGAATGTAGGTATCTTTGGATCTCCTCCACTAGAGAATGGTCATTCAGTTCATTCAGGCAGTGGAACAGATTGATGCACCTCTCTGGAGATGGAGTGTTCCTGATCTTCTCCTTGATGTACTTGACTGTTTCCTCATGGCCCAGTGAGCTGCTTCTGGTTATTCTTGTCTGTGTCAGTAGGCCGTGTAAGTGAGTCTGATTGGAGTCTAGTGAGAGGCCCAGAAGGAAACGGAGGAACAGGTCCAGGTGTCCATTCTCACTCTGTAAGGATTTATCCACTGCAATAGTGTGGAAGGTGATGGCAGGATTCAACTTCACTAGAATTTTTCTGATGAAGGATTGGTCTTCGGTCATTGGGTTTACATTGTTGTTGTTGAAGGAGAGGAAAACATATAACGCAGTCAGAAACTCCTGAACGTTCAGATGCACAAAGCAGTACACCTTGTCTTGGAACGGCCCATAGTCCTGTCTAAAGATCTGTGTACACACTCCTGAGTTCACTGAGGCTTCAGTGACATCAATGCCATAATTCTTCAGGTCTGCCTCATAGAAAATGAGGTTGCCATTTTCCAGCTGGTTAAAAGCAAGTTTCCCCAGTGCCATGAAGCTCTCTTTATCCCTGTGTGGATCTCTCTCACCTTTCTTGTGGTATTTCTCATTCATCTGTTTGGTCTGAAATACCAGTAACCCAATAAATAATTGAGTCAGTGTCTTGGGCATCTCTTCATTCCTATCTGTACTCAACACATGCTCCAGAACTGTAGCTAAGATCCAACAGAAGACTGGGATGTGACACATGATGTGGAGGCTCCTTGATGTCTTTATGTGTGAGATGATTCTGCTGGCCAGGTCCTCATCACTGAATCTCTTCCTGAAGTACTCCTCCTTCTGTGGGTCATTGAACCCTTGTACCTCTGTCACCTGGTCAACACACTCAGGAGGGATGTGATTGGTTGCTGCAGGTCTGGAGGTTATCCAGAGGAGAGCAGGTGGAAGCAGATTCCCATTGATGAGGTTTGTCAGCAGCACGTCCACTGAGGTTGGCTCTGTGACATCACACCAGCTCTTACAGTTCTCGTACTCATCCAGACCATCAAGGACAAATACAACTTTGCTCTCATTGTGGTTTCCTGGTTTTTGCAATTTTGTTAAAATGTGATTCAAAAAGTCCCTCTCAATCACTCTAGTCTCTGAGACACATTTATGTAGAAGTTCCACAAAACTGTACTTTTCCCCTCACCAAATTCAGATCCCGAAAAGGGAGTGAAATTATGAATTGGATATCCTGAATGAACTTCTGCACAGAAACTGTTTTTTCAATTCCAGCGACTGTCAGCACAGTTCTGATAGGTTTGTCTTTTCCAGGTGATTGTTTGAAGATGTCATTGCAGAGGATTTTAGCCTCTGGTCTTGCTGGATTCTTGGACGTGATCTCGATCTGTCTCACCTCATGTTCATTATTGACCTCTCCACTTCCACCCTCTGTGATGTAGAGCTCTGTGTAGATCTCATTGAGAAGTTGCTTATGGCCCTGCTTTGGTACCCCGTTGAATACATGCTGAAACTTATTTTTTTACTTCCAGTTTATATTCATGTTGGAACTTCTCACCATCTTCATCTGAAGGACCTGACAATGGACAATGGTTATAGAATAGTTAGCAAGCATGTGTTGTTCTCTAGATGCTCAACACTACACAATAAACAAATATATACATTTTTTATTTTACAATATATATGGTTATTGGAAAAATCTAAGCACAGGAAATGAATGGGCATTTCAAAGAAAAAGGATCATTTTACAGGTTAGCCAATAACAAACATACAAATACTGTATAACTTATTTAAGAATTTATATAGAATTTCAATTTTAACAATACAGTAGAATATATACTGCTCAAAAAAATAAAGGGAACACTTAAACAACACATCCTAGATCTGAATGAAAGAAATAATCTTATTAAATACTTTTTTCTTTACATAGTTGAATGTGCTGACAACAAAATCACACAAAAATAATCAATGGAAATCCAATTTATCAACCCATGGAGGTCTGTATTTGGAGTCACACTCAAAATTAAAGTGGAAAACCACACTACAGGCTGATCCAACTTTGATGTAATGTCCTTAAAACAAGTCAAAATGAGGCTCAGTAGTGTGTGTGGCCTCCACGTGCCTGTATGACCTCCCTACAACGCCTGGGCATGCTCCTGATGAGGTGGCGGATGGTCTCCTGAGGGATCTCCTCCCAGACCTGGACTAAAGCATCCGCCAACTCCTGGACAGTCTGTGGTGCAACGTGGTGTTGGTGGATGGAGCGAGACATGATGTCCCAGATGTGCTCAATTGGATTCAGGTCTTGGGAACGGGTGGGCCAGTCCATAGCATCAATGCTTTCCTTTTGCAGGAACTGCTGACACACTCCAGCCACATGAGGTCTAGCATTGTTTTGCATTAGGAGGAACCCAGGGCCAACCGCACCAGCATATGGTCTCACAAGGGGTCTGAGGATCTCATCTCGGTACCTAATGGCAGTCAGGCTACCTCTGGCGAGCACATGGAGGGCTGTGCGGCCCCCCAAAGAAATGCCACCCCACACCATGACTGACCCACCGCCAAACCGGTCATGCTGGAGGATGTTGCAGGCAGCAGAACGTTCTCCACGGCGTCTCCAGACTCTGTCACGTCTGTCACATGTGCTCAGTGTGAACCTGCTTTCATCTGTGAAGAGCACAGGGCACCAGTGGCGAATTTGCCAATCTTGGTGTTCTCTGGCAAATGCCAAACGTCCTGCACGGTGTTGGGCTGTAAGCACAACCCCCACCTGTGGACGTCGGGCCCTCATACCACCCTCATGGAGTCTGTTTCTGATCGTTTGAGCAGACATATGCACATTTGTGGCCTGCTGGAGGTCATTTTGCATGGCTCTGGCAGTGCTTCTCCTGCTCCTCCTTGCACAAAGGCGGAGGTAGCGGTCCTGCTGCTGGGTTGTTGCCCTCCTACGGCCTCCTCCACGTCTCCTGATGTACTGGCCTGTCTCCTGGTAGCGCCTCCATGCTCTGGACACTACGCTGACAGACACAGCAAACCTTCTTGCCACAGCTCGCATTGATGTACCATCCTGGATGAGCTGCACTACCTGAGCTACTTGTGTGGGTTGTAGACTCTGTCTCATGCTACCACTAGAGTGAAAGCACCGCCAGCATTCAAAAGTGACCAAAACATCAGCCAGGAAGCATAGGAACTGAGAAGTGGTCTGTGGTCCCCACCTGCACAACCACTCCTTTCTTGGGGGTGTCTTGCTAATTGCCTATAATTTCCACCTGTTGTCTATTCCATTTGCACAACAGCATGTGAAATGTATTGTCAATCAGTGTTGCTTCCTAAGTGGACAGTTTGATTTCACAGAAGTGTGATTGACTTGGAGTTACATTGTGTTGTTTAAGTGTTCCCTTTATTTTTTTGAGCAGTGTATAATTTACATATATGAACACTTGGACAATGAGTCATTTAGAGCATTGGGCCAGTAACCGAAAGGTTGCTGGATCGAATCCCTGAGCTGACAAGGTAAAAATCTGTCATTCTGCCAAAATTAATCTTGTACCAAAACACTTTCTACTTTTACAGTCTATAACAAAACCTTTTACAACAGTCAGCAGGTGGTGGAGCCCGGCCTGCTCTACTGATAACAGACTGGGACAGGGTGCTGCTAGTTACAGTCTATAACAAAACCTTTTACAACAGTCAGTGGTGGAGCCCAGCCTGCTCTACTGATAACAGACTGGGACAGGGTGCTGCTAGTTACAGTCTATAACAAAACCTTTTACAGTCAGCAGGTGGTGGAGCCCGGCCTGCTCTACTGATAACAGACTGGGACAGGCTGCTGCTAGTTCCTGGTAAACCATGTTGTAATAAAGGGCAAAGTCCATCTCTTATAATGCTTTCATGGTAGAAATGAAACAGTGCCTTCAGAAAGTATTCAGACCCCTTTCCTTTTCCCACATTTTGTTACATTACAGCCTTATACTAAAATGGGTTAAATTATTTTTTTCCCCTCATCAATCAACACACAATACCCCATAATGACAAAGCAAACATAGTTTTTTTTAAATGTTTGCTAATTTTTATATATATATATTTATAAAAAATAAAATATTTTCTTTTACATAAGTATTCAGATTCTTTCCTATGAGATTCGAAATTGAGCTCAGGTGCATCCTGTTTCCATTGATCCTCCTTGAGATGTTTCTACAACTTGATTGGAGTCCACCTGTGGTAAATTCAATTCATTGGGCAGGAAACAGGATTGTGTCGAGGCACAGTTCTGGGGAATTGCTGGACCTCTCTACCGGCAATTTGGCCCGCTTTTCAGAACCAGACTGCTCTAATTCTTCAATGTTTGAGGGGTGCCCTCCACCAAATGCTTTTTCCAGATCTCTCCATTGGTTTTGGATGGGATTCAGGTCTGGACTCTTCGCTGGCCACTCCAGAACAGTCTGGAGTTTCTTCTTGAACCATTCCTGGGTGCTTTTTGATGTGTGTTTGGGGTCATTGTCCTGCTGGAAGAACCTACAACCTTCAATGGAGACCAGTTTTTGGACATTGGGTTTAACATTGGTCTCAAACACCTGATAATCTGCTGATTTCTTTATGCCTTGTGGCACGTTCAACACAAAACACTAAAGCACACAGAGCTGGTAAAGGCTAATCTGATCCTGGGCTGTTTCATTACACACAGAGCTGATAAAGGCTAATCTGATCCTGGGCTGTTTCATTACACACAGAGCTGGTAAAGGCTAATCTGATCCAGGGCTGTTTCATTACACACAGAGCTGATAAAGGCTAATCTGATCCTGGGCTGTTTCATTACACACAGAGCTGATAAAGGCTAATCTGATCCTGGGCTGTTTCATTACACACAGAGCTGGTAAAGGCTAATCTGATCCTGGGCTGTTTCATTACACACAGAGCTGGTAAAGGCTAATCTGATCCTGGGCTGTTTCGTTACACACAGAGCTGGTAAAGGCTAATCTGATCCTGGGCTGTTTCATTACACACAGAGCTGGTAAAGGCTAATCTGATCCTGGGCTGTTTCATTACACACAGAGCTGATAAAGGCTAATCTGATCCTGGGCTGTTTCATTACACACAGAGCTGGTAAAGGCTAATCTGATCCTGGGCTGTTTCATTACACACAGAGCTGATAAAGGCTAATCTGATCCTGGGCTGTTTCATTACACACAGAGCTGATAAAGGCTAATCTGATCCTGGGCTGTTTCATCACACACAGAGCTGGTAAAGGCTAATCTGATCCTGGGCTGTTTCATTACACACAGAGCTGGTAAAGGCTAATCTGATCCTGGGCTGTTTCATTACACACAGAGCTGGTAAAGGCTAATCTGATCCTGGGCTGTTTCATTACACACAGAGCTGGTAAAGGCTAATCTGATCCTGGGCTGTTTCATTACACACAGAGCTGGTAAAGGCTAATCTGATCCTGGGCTGTTTCATTACACACAGAGCTGATAAAGGCTAATCTGATCCTGGGCTGTTTCATTACACACAGAGCTGGTAAAGGCTAATCTGATTCTGGGCTGTTTCATTACACACAGAGCTGGTAAAGGCTAATCTGATCCTGGGCTGTTTCATTACACACAGAGCTGGTAAAGGCTAATCTGATCCTGGGCTGTTTCATTACACACAGAGCTGGTAAAGGCTAATCTGATCCTGGGCTGTTTCATTACACACAGAGCTGGTAAAGGCTAATCTGATCCTGGGCTGTTTCATTACACACAGAGCTGATAAAGGCTAATCTGATCCTGGGCTGTTTCATTACACACAGAGCTGGTAAAGGCTAATCTGATCCTGGGCTGTTTCGTTACACACAGAGCTGGTAAAGGCTAATCTGATCCTGGGCTGTTTCGTTACACACAGAGCTGGTAAAGGCTAATCTGATCCTGGGCTGTTTCATTACACACAGAGCTGGTAAAGGCTAATCTGATCCTGGGCTGTTTCATTACACACAGAGCTGGTAAAGGCTAATCTGATCCTGGGCTGTTTCATTACACACAGAGCTGGTAAAGGCTAATCTGATCCTGGGCTGTTTCATTACACACAGAGCTGGTAAAGGCTAATCTGATCCTGGGCTGTTTCATTACACACAGAGCTGATAAAGGCTAATCTGATCCTGGGCTGTTTCATTACACACAGAGCTGGTAAAGGCTAATCTGATCCTGGGCTGTTTCTGTGTACTGGACAGGATTCAATCTGTGTTATAAAGCTGCGTACTGGACAGGATTCAATCTGTGTTATAAAGCTGTGTACTGGACAGGATTCAATCTGTGTTATAAAGCTGTGTACTGGACAGGATTCAATCTGTGTTATAAAGCTGCGTACTGGACAGGATTCAATCTGTGTTATAAAGCTGCGTACTGGACAGGATTCAATCAGTGTTATAAAGCTGCGTACTGGACAGGATTCAATCTGTGTTATAAAGCTGTGTACTGGACAGGATTCAATCTGTGTTATAAAGCTGCGTACTGGACAGGATTCAATCTGTGTTTTAAAGCTGCGTACTGGACAGGATTCAATCTGTGTTATAAAGCTGCGTACTGGACAGGATTCAATCTGTGTTATAAAGCTGCGTACTGGACAGGATTCAATCTGTGTTATAAAGCTGCGTACTGGACAGGATTCAATCTGTGTTATAAAGCTGCGTACTGGACAGGATTCAATCAGTGTTATAAAGCTGCGTACTGGACAGGATTCAATCTGTGTTATAAAGCTGCGTACTAGACAGCTGACAATGAAACTTTTACATGCAATTTATACATGAACAAACATCTTCAGCATTTACCATGAATGTGATCTCCGTGAACGCTGGGGACATTGCCTTTAGAGGAGCGTTGTCGGCTGTTTAGAGTGTCGACCTGTAACGTGCCTTGGATTGAATCCTGGCCAAAGATCGACAGACAGACCAGACAAACAGACCAAACCAGACAAACAGACCAGACAAACAGACAGACAGACCAGACAGACAGACCAGACAAACAGACCAAACCAGACAAACAGACCAGACAAACAGACAGACAGACCAGACAGACAGACCAGACAAACAGACCAGACAAACAGACAGACCAGACAAACAGACAGACCAGACAAACAGACAGACCAGACAAACAGACCAGACAAACAGACCAGACAAACAGACCAGACAAACAGACCAGACAAACAGACCAGACAAACAGACAGACAGACAGACCAGACAAACAGACCAGACCAGACAAACAGACAGACAAACAGACCAGACAAACAGACCAGACAAACAGACCAGACAGACAGACAGACAGACAGACCAGACAGACCAGACAGACAGACCAGACAAACAGACCAGACAGACAGACAAACAGACAAACAGACCAGACAAACAGACCAGACAGACAGACAAACAGACAAACAGACAGACCAGACAGACCAGACAAACAGACAGAGACAGGTTAACAAAAAAAGTACTTTATTTTTTTCAACTTTTTTACACGTCAGTTTGATTCATGTCCCGAAAAAATAATGCACACTTAAAAACTAGTGCATGTATACAAATATAAAATAATTACAATATGCATACTTACAAATTATATAAATATGTAACAGCACAGTTATGTACTCAATGGTTTAACAGCGTATGTTCTGAGATGGCTTGTCTCCCTAATGGCACCTTATTCCATTTATAGTGCACTACATAGGGAATAGGGCCCATAGTGGCGCACTACATAGGGAATAGGGCCCATAGTAGCGCACTACATAGGGAATAGGGCCCATAGTAGCGCACTACATAGGGAATAGGGCCCATAGTGGCGCACTACATAGGGAATAGGGCCCATAGTGGCGCACTACATAGGGAATAGGGCCCATAGTGGCGCACTACATAGGGAATAGGGCCCATAGTAGCGCACTACATAGGGAATAGGGCCCATAGTAATGCACTACATAGGGAATAGGGTGACATTTGGGACAACCCCTTACACTCAACAGACAAATCAAAAGCACGTCTCCTTGATTTACATAAAATAAACCCCACCAAGGATAAAATAAAGAAGTAACGCCACAGGAAAGCAACATCAAAGCCTCGGCCCAGTAGGCCACTACTGGCTTCACCTTCTGAGAACACACTATTCCCCCATATGGGCCCTGGTCATTAATGACTTCCTATTCCCCCATATGGGCCCTGGTCATTAATGACTTCCTATTCCCCCATATGGGCCCTGGTCATTAATGACTTCCTATTCCCCCATATGGGCCCTGGTCATTAATGACTTCCTATTCCCCCATATGGGCCCTGGTCATTAATGACTTCCTATTCCCCCATATGGGCCCTGGTCATTAATGACTTCCTATTCCCCCATATGGGCCCTGGTCATTAATGACTTCCTATTCCCCCATATGGGCCCTGGTCATTAATGACTTCCTATTCCCCCATATGGGCCCTGGTCATTAATGACTTCCTATTCCCCCATATGGGCCCTGGTCATTAATGACTTCCTATTCCCCCATATGGGCCCTGGTCATTAATGACTTCCTATTCCCCCATATGGGCCCTGGCCATTAATGACTTCCTATTCCCCCATATGGGCCCTGGTCATTAATGACTTCCTATTCCCCCATATGGGCCCTGGTCATTAATGACTTCCTATTCCCCCATATGGGCCCTGGTCAAATGTAGAATGAGTTGACATTTGGGACGCACCCCCCCAGTGAAAATGAGTAACATGAGTCCATGGAGAGAATATATTACTAAGGTGTTTGAGGCTTGAGACTTTCTGATCAGTCTGACTAACCCAACACCTTATTGAGACTTGTTGATCAGCCTGACTAACCCAACACCTTATTGATAATCGCTGATCAGCCTGACTAACCCAACACCTTATTGAGACTTGTTGATCAGCCTGACTAACCCAACACCTTATTGATAATCGCTGATCAGCCTGACTAACCCAACACCTTATTGAGAATTGTTGATCAGTCTGACTAACCCAACACCTTATTGAGACTTGTTGATCAGCCTGACTAACCCAACACCTTATTGATAATCGCTGATCAGCCTGACTAACCCAACACCTTATTGAGACTTGCTGATCAGCCTGACTAACCCAACACCTTATTGAGACTTGTTGATCAGCCTGACTAACCCAACACCTTATTGAGACTTGTTGATCAGTCTGATTAACCCAACACCTTATTGAGAATTGCTGATCAGCCTGACTAACCCAACACCATATTGAGACTTGTTGATCCCAACACCTTATTGAGACTTGCTGATCGGTCTGACTAACCCAACACCATATTGAGACTTGCTGATCAGCCTGACTAACCCAACACCTTATTGAGACTCGTTGATCAGCCTGACTAACCCAACACCTTATTGAGACTTGCTGATCAGCCTGACTAACCCAACACCTTATTGAGACTTGCTGATCAGCCTGACTAACCCAAACCCTTATTGAGACTTGCTGATCAGCCTGACTAACCCAACACCTTATTGAGACTTGCTGATCAGCCTGACTAACCCAATAGCGTATGGCTCCAGAGGTTCAATAATATAATAACACCTACTAACCAACAGATAAAGTGCCAACAGATAAAGTGGTCTCTGCTGAACGCAGAAGGCTACAGTCAAATTATCCTATATTTGGCCCAAATGGCACCCTATTCCCTATAAAGTGCACTACTTTTGAACAGAGCACTATGGTACCGGGTCAAAAGTAGTGCACTATGTAGGGAATAGGGTGCCATTTTGGATTTAGCCAGAAGGATATAACAATGTGTATTACATTCATTTAAATAAAGCAGGTTTAAAGCCAGCCAGGTCTCTCCCTAGGCTAGTTACAGGTAACAGACAACAGACTGCCACACAGGGCTTGGGTCAAGAGAAGTGTGGTGTAGGATGCCGTTTGAGGTGTGGCACTATGGAAAGCAGCATCTGGGAGCTCAAGGGTCAAAGGCCACCCAGGCAGAGGTCAAGGGTGGGTGACCTCACTCTCTTTTTCACTACTCAGCGTAGAGGGGGGCGGGATCTGACTGATGGGACAGGTTTCTCCAGCCGGTGTCTGTGATTGGACAGATATCCATTCACTCACTCCCTGTGGGGATAACATTGTACTGTCTGTCAAATAAATATTCAACCTAGTCCACCCGGTTCTATTGGAGAGAAAAGATCAGAACATTCCGGTTCCGTTGGAGAGAACAGATCAGAACATTCTGGTTCCCTTGGAAAGAACAGATGAGAACATTCCAGTTACATTGGGGGGGAACACACCAGAACATTCCGGTTCCGTTGTAAGGAACACACCAGAATATTCTGGTTCCGTTGGGGAGAACAATTCAGAACATTCCAGTTACATTGGATAGAAGAAATTAGAATATTCTGATTCTTTCCTCTGATGGCAATAAAGGCAATCTGGGGCAGAGAAAAAACAAAAAGGACTCTTTTATAGTCTCTTAACAGAGTACACTTTCAAAAGCACAAAATGCCCATTTAGAATAAAATAAAAAATCCTAGGTGGTATTCTGAGTCTGTTTGACGGAGGAGAGCAGATCAGATGGCCTTCTGACCGAACTTCTGACTTCCCACAACGACAAACCGGAGCGGACAAATTCTGCAAGATGAAGGGAATCTTGTCCTGGAGAAGTCTTTAGTTAAGGGAGGGAGGGATGGTGGAGTAACAGCAGTAAGAGTTGTTGGAAGGGATTTGTCCTGGAGAAGTCTTTAGTTAAGGGAGGGAGGGATGGTGGTAGGAGTAACAGCAGTAAGAGTTGTTGGAAGGGATTTGTCCTGTAGAAGTCTTTAGTTAAGGGAGGGAGGGATGGTGGTAGGAGTAACAGCAGTAAGAGTTGTTGGAAGGGATTTGTCCTGTAGAAGTCTTTAGTTAAGGGAGGGAGGGATGGTGGTAGGAGTAACAGCAGTAAGAGTTGTTGGAAGGGATTTGTCCTGGAGAAGTCTTTAGTTAAGGGAGGGAGGGATGGTGGTAGGAGTAACAGCAGTAAGAGTTGTTGGAAGGGATTTGTCCTGGAGAAGTCTTTAGTTAAGGGAGGGAGGGATGGTGGTAGGAGTAACAGCAGTAAGAGTTGTTGGAAGGGATTTGTCCTGGAGAAGTCTTTAGTTAAGGGAGGGAGGGAGGAGTAACAGCAGTAAGAGTTGTTGGAAGGGATTTGTCCTGGAGAAGTCTTTAGTTAAGGGAGGGAGGGATGGTGGTAGGAGTAACAGCAGTAAGAGTTGTTGGAAGGGATTTGTCCTGGAGAAGTCTTTAGTTAAGGGAGGGAGGGATGGTGGTAGGAGTAACAGCAGTAAGAGTTGTTGGAAGGGATTTGTCCTGGAGAAGTCTTTAGTTAAGGGAGGGAGGGATGGTGGTAGGAGTAACAGCAGTAAGAGTTGTTGGAAGGGATTTGTCCTGGAGAAGTCTTTAGTTAAGGGAGGGAGGGATGGTGGTAGGAGTAACAGCAGTAAGAGTTGTTGGAAGGGATTTGTCCTGGAGAAGTCTTTAGTTAAGGGAGGGAGGGATGGTGGTAGGAGTAACAGCAGTAAGAGTTGTTGGAAGGGATTTGTCCTGGAGAAGCAGCAGCATCAGGTTTAGTGGAGTGAATCCTTTACATATTCTGTAGTAGAGAGTGGAGGGGCAGGAGAAGTCGAGGGAGGGATATAGGGAGGAGTGGAGAGAGGGAGAGAGGGAGGAGTGGAGGTAGAGTGCTCCCATAATTTACACACTTATCATTCAGAAACATTGAAATCCTTAGAAATCTCCTCTCTCTCCCTCTGCTACCTCTACCCTGCACAGCCTCCCGGTCGGAGGAGAGGAAGAGGGGGTTGGAGGAGGAGTTCTCTGTAAGGAGGGATGTTGTCTTTAAGCGCCAGTCCTCTCCCGTTCGCCCCTCAGACCAGTCCAGAGTCTTTAGCCATCTTGTAGAAGATTCCTCTCTTGGTGATGAGAGTGGAGGGAGAGTCAAACTCTGCCATCTCCCCTTTATCCAGGACCAGCACTCTGAAGGGAGGAGGAGAGAGAGATGAGAGAGAGCAGGTGTGTGTGTTTTCATATATTACCTGGTGTAGTCCATGATAGTACTGAGTCTGTGTGTATATTACCTGGTGTAGTCCATGATAGTACTGAGTCTGTGTGTATATTACCTGGTGTAGTCCATGATAGTACTGAGTCTGTGTGTATATTACCTGGTGTAGTCCATGATAGTACTGAGTCTGTGTGTATATTACCTGGTGTAGTCCATGATAGTACTGAGTCTGTGTGTATATTACCTGGTGTAGTCCATGATAGTACTGAGTCTGTGTGTATATTACCTGGTGTAGTCCATGATAGTACTGAGTCTGTGTGTATATTACCTGGTGTAGTCCATGATAGTACTGAGTCTGTGTGTATATTACCTGGTGTAGTCCATGATAGTATTGAGTCTGTGTGTATATTACCTGGTGTAGTCCATGATAGTACTGAGTCTGTGTGTATATTACCTGGTGTAGTCCATGATAGTACTGAGTCTGTGTGTATATTACCTGGTGTAGTCCATGATAGTACTGAGTCTGTGTGTATATTACCTGGTGTAGTCCATGATAGTACTGAGTCTGTGTGTATATTACCTGGTGTAGTCCATGATAGTACTGAGTCTGTGTGTATATTACCTGGTGTAGTCCATGATAGTATTGAGTCTGTGTGCGATGGTCAGGACAGTACAGTCATCAAACTGGGTTCTGATGGTGGACTGGATCAGGTTGTCTGTCTCCAGGTCCACAGCAGCTGTGGCCTCATCCAGAACCAGGATCTTGGTCTTCCTCAGGAGGGCTCGGGCCAGACACACCAGCTGGCGCTGACCCAGACTGGAGAGAGGAGAGATGTTAATGAGAGAGAGAGAGAGGTAAGAAGAGGAGGAGAGAGGTAAGAAGAGGAGAGGAAAGAGATAAGGAGAAAGGTAAGGACAGAGGAGAGAGGTAAGAAGAGAAGGAGAGAGGTAAGAAGAGGAGGAGAGAGGTAAGAAGAGGAGGAGAGATATAAGAAGAGGTAAGGAGAGAAGGAGAGCGGTAGGAAGAGGAGGAGAGAGGGAAGAAGAGGAGGAGAGAAGTAAGAAGAGGAGAGGAAAGAGATAAGGAGAGAGGTAAGAAGAGAAAGAGAGAGGTAAGAAGAGAAAGAGAGAGGTAAGAAGAGGAGGAGAGAGGTAAGAAGAGGAGGAGAGAGGTAAGAATAGGAGGAGAGAGGTAAGAAGAGAAGGAGAGAGGTAAGGAGAGGAGGAGAGAGGTAAGGAGAGGAGGAGAGAGGTAAGGAGAGGAGGAGAGAGGTAAGAAGAGAAAGAGAGAGGTAAGAAGAGGAGGAGAGAGGTAAGAAGAGGAGGAGAGAGGTAAGAAGAGGAGGAGAGAGGTAAGAATAGGAGGAGAGAGGTAAGAAGAGAAGGAGAGAGGTAAGGAGAGGAGGAGAGAGGTAAGGAGAGGAGGAGAGAGGTAAGGAGATGAGGAGAGAGGTAAGGAGATGAGGAGAGAGGTAAGGAGATGAGGAGAGAGGTAAGGAGAGGAGGAGAGAGGTAAGGAGAGGAGGAGAGAGGTAAGAAAAGGAGGAGAGAGGTAAGGAGAGGAGGAGAGAGGTAAGGAGATTAGGAGAGAGGTAAGGAGATGAGGAGAGAGGTAAGGAGAGGAGGAGAGAGGTAAGGAGAGGAGGAGAGAGGTAAGGAGATGAGGAGAGAGGTAAGAGAGAAAGGAGAGAGGTAAGGAGAGAAGGAGAGAGGTAAGGAGAGAAGGAGAGAGGTAAGGAGAGAAGGAGAGAGGTAAGGAGAGAAGGAGAGAGGTAAGGAGATGAGGAGAGAGGTAAGGAGATGAGGAGAGAGGTAAGGAGAGGAGGAGAGAGGTAAGGAGAAGAGGAGAGAGGTTAGAAGAGGAGGAGAGAGGTAAGGAGAGGAGGAGAGATGTAAGGAGAGGAGGAGAGAGGTAAGAAGAGGAGGAGAGAGGTAAGGAGAGGAGGAGAGAGGTAAGAAGAGGAGGAGAGAGGTAAGAAGAGGAGGAGAGAGGTAAGAAGAGGAGGAGAGAGGTAAGGAGAGGAGGAGAGAGGTAAGAAGAGGAGGAGAGAGGTAAGGAGAGGAGGAGAGAGGTAAGAAGAGGAGGAGAGAGGTAAGGAGAGAAGGTGAGAAGGAAGAGGTAAGGAGAGGACGAGAGAGCGAACCAGAAGCTGTATGTGTATGTAATGCTATGTAGGGCTATATATGGTGTATGTAGGCCTATTGTAGCCTTGTGTACCTGAGGTTCTCTCCCCCCTCTGAACACTCGTGGTTGAGTTTGTCCGGCAGGCCCGACACAAAGCTCTTGAGATGAGAGAGCTCCAGGGCTCTCCACACCTCCTCATCAGAGTAGCCATCGAAGGGGTCCAGATTCATCCTCAGAGACCCAGAGAACAACACTGGATCCTGGAGGGGGAGGGAGAGAGAGAGGGGGGGAGGGAGAGAGAGAGAGGGGGGGAGGGAGGGGGAGGGAGAGGGAGGGAGGGGGGGGAGGGAGAGGGAGGGAGGGGGGGAGGGAGGGAGGGGGGAAGGGGGGGAGGGGGGGGGAGAGAGTGGGCCGAGGGGTGGGGATAAAGATATTTTAAATATAACATGTATCCAGAAGAGTGTGGGTTAGTTTGAGTGCGTCTGCATGGGCCGTGGGTGTGTACCTGTGGTATGATGGTGATCCTGGAGCGGAGTTCATGTAGACCCAGCGTAGCGATGTTAACTCCATCTATATGAATCTCTCCCTCACACGCCTCGATGATGCGGAACAATCCTAGAGTCAGAGAGGACTTCCCTGCTCCTGTACGACCTACTATCCCCACCTGGAACACAATAGTGAAATACTATCATGACTAAAGACAGTGTACAGTTCTCATAGTTCTCACATGTCACACTTAGCCACCATGCTAACACAGGCTGGGCATGCAGAGTTGTATACCGGATAGCTACGATAGTGCCACCGATGAAGAACAACAGCCACAGCAAAGCATCCATGCTAGAAAAATGTTATTTGCTCACAACGATGGCATCCATCCATGAACCCCCACCGCGGCTGGTATGCAACCGTTTTTCCCCTTACGGTTAAAGCCCGTGTCACACGAAGCAATTTGGACGTCATTTCTGTTGCAAGTTACAAGTGACATCATCTCAAGCAACTAAAACGCAATTGAAATTCAAACATCCAATCCTGTCATACATCACGGTTTCAAAATGATATGTTTATCCAAATGTTTGGTAATTGTAACAGCATCGATGTAGACTAAATGCTGGCTGTGCAAATTAGCTAGGCAAAATATTGGCTATCTGCCAACCATGTTTTACCAAGCTAGCAACGAGCTAAACTAGCGTACGTTAGCTAGCTAATGCAGTCCATTTCAGTTGAAACTGGAGAGAGAAAGGTCTGGCTTCACTTTTAAAATAAATGACGTATTGACTGCCAGACCATGTACATAAAACCATGACTAGCCATGAAGTCCAGAATAGTTTTGACCTTTCCCCATTTGGCTTGTCTGTTTTGTTGTGGCTTGCAGCAGCACTGACAGCTGTGTTGACATGACAACTAGGTCAGAGTTCCGAACAGAACGATATGCCGAGTTATGTAAACTGTTTTCTGCTCACTAATTGGACATTGCATATAGTCAGTTGTGTGAAATAGGATTGATTTCTATGTCTTGCGATGCAATGCAACCAAATTACAGGCAATTTTTAGGGGGTGACACACTGAGCAACCCAGATGAAACGTTATTTCATGCAACATAAATGGCATCCAGATTGCTTCGTGTGACATCGGTTTATAACTAACAAGCTAACTCTCTTGGTTTCAGACTTTGCAACAGTATGGATCATATTTATACACATGTTCAGTCCTGTCACACAGCCTAATCCCCCGTCACGCAGCCTAATCCCCTCCTGTCACGCAGCCTAATCCCCTCCTGTCACGCAGCCTAATCCCCTCCTGTCACGCAGCCTAATCCCCTCCTGTCACGCAGCCTAATCCCCTCCTGTCACGCAGCCTAATCCCCTCCCCTCCTGTCACGCAGCCTAATCCCCTCCTGTCACGCAGCCTAATCCCCTCCTGTCACGCAGCCTAATCCCCTCCTGTCACGCAGCCTAATCCCCTCCTGTCACGCAGCCTAATCCCCTCCTGTCACGCAGCCTAATCCCCTCCTGTCACGCAGCCTAATCCCCTCCTGTCACGCAGCCTAATCCCCTCCTGTCACGCAGCCTAATCCCCCCTCCGTCACGCAGCCCAGTCCCTCCTGTCACGCAGCCCGTACCCTCCTGTCACGCAGCCCGTACCTTCCTGTAGCATGTACCCTCCTGTCACACAGCCCAGTCCCTCCTGTCACACAGCCCAGTCCCTCCTGTCACACAGCCCAGTCCCTCTTGTCACACAGCCTGTACCCTCCTCCATCACATACCTTCTCTCCTCCGGGGATGGCTACAGTGATGTTGCGTACGGCCAGTTCCTGGTCCTCTCTGTATCGCAGACCAAACCCTCTGATGTCTATGTTGCCTGCTGTGGGCCAGCCTGGAGGCAGAGACGATTGGTCATGTCTCCAGTCCGCCTGGGAGGGGACAAATAGAGGTATATACACACACAGTCACACACACAGAGAGTTCCCGTGTACGCACAGAGTTCCCGTGTACGCACAGGTTCCGTGTACGCACAGAGTTCCCGTGTCGCACAGAGTTCCGTGTACGCACAGAGTTCCCGTGTACGCACAGAGTTCCCGTGTACGCACAGAGTTCCCGTGTACGCAACTGAATAAATAAAATAACCGTCATAACTGTTTTAAAGAAGTAGAAAGACCAACTGACTGAAGTCAGGGGGGGGGGGGGGGGGGGGGTTGCTATTCAAATAGTTATTACAGACACCACGGTCATTTGGCTGACCAATAACAGTCTTCCAAAATGCCATGACCGCCACAGCCCTACCTACAGAGTTGTATATGAGTACACAAACACACACAGATGTACCTCTTTCTCTGTGTCTTCGTACTCCTTGACTCTCTCCACGGCCACAATGTTGGTTTCCAGATCTGATGACATCCTCACTAGCCAGGTCAGAGAGGCCGTCAGCTACAGGACACAGAGAGAGAGAGAGACAGAAAGAGAGAGAGAGAGAGACAGAAAGAGAGAGACAGAAAGAGAGAGACAGACAGAGAGACAAAGTGAGAGAGAAAGAGGCAGAGAGAGGCAAAGTGAGAGAAAAAGAGGCAGAGAAAAGCAAAGTGAGAGAGAAAGAGGCAGAGAGAGAGAGACCGAGAGAGAGGCAAAGTGAGTGAGAAAGAGGCAGAGAGAGAAAGACAGAGAGAGACAGAGAGAGAGAGACAAAGTGGGAGAGAAAGAGACAGAGAGAGAGGCAAAGTGAGTGGAGAAAGAGGCAGAGAGAGAGGCAGAGAGAGAGACAGAGAGAGGCAGAAAGACAGAGGCAGAGAGGCAGAGGCAGAGAGAAGGAGAGGCAGAGAGAGACAGACAGACAGAGAGAGAGGCAAAGTGAGAGAGAAAGAGACAGAGAGAGAGAGGCAAAATGAGAGAGAAAGAGACAGAGAGAGAGAGAGGCAAAGTGAGAGAGAAGAGACAGAGAGGCAAAGTGAGAGAGAAAGAGAGAGAGAGAGAGGCAAAATGAGAGAGAAAGAGAGAGAGAGAGAGGCAAAATGAGAGAGAAAGAGAGAGAGAGAGAGGCAAAATGAGAGAGAAAGAGACAGAGAGAGAGAGAGGCAAAGTGAGAGAGAAAAGAGACAGAGAGAGAGGCAAAGTGAGAGAGAAAGAGAGAGAGAGAGAGAGGCAAAATGAGAGAGAAAAGAGAGAGGAGAGAGGCAAAATGAGAGAGAAAGAGACAGAGGAGAGAGAGAGGCAAAATGAGAGGAGAAAGAGAGAGAGAGAGAGAGGCAAAATGAGAGAGAAAGAGACAGAGAGAGAGAGAGGCAAAGTGAGAGAGAAAGAGACAGAGAGGCAAAATGTAGTCAGAATGGTTTGATGATGATGTCATCTATGAACAGCTGAGACTCACACATGTAACATGTTCTGTTCTATGATGCTCACAAGCTACACAGGACTCTTTACAAGGTAAGGGGTTCTTCTACATAGAAGACCATAGTTAAATCCCAGGTCATAGTGTCTATAATACTGTAAGGGGTTCTTCTACATAGACCCATAGTAAATCCCAGGTCATAGTGTCCTATAATACTGTAAGGGTTCTTCTACATAGAAGACCATAGTAAATCCCAGGTCATAGTGTCTATAATACTGTAAGGGGTTCTTCTACATAGAAGACCATAGTAAATCCCAGGTCATAGTGTCTATAATACTGTAAGGGGTTCTTCTACATAGAAGACCATAGTAAATCCCAGGTCATAGTGTCTATAATACTGTAAGGGGTTCTTCTACATAGAAGACCATAGTAAATCCCAGGTCATAGTGTCTATAATACTGTAAGGGGTTCTTCTACATAGAAGACCATAGTAAATCCCAGGTCATAGTGTCTATAATACTGTAAGGGGTTCTTCTACATAGAAGACCATAGTAAATCCCAGGTCATAGTGTCTATAATACTGTAAGGGGTTCTTCTACATAGAAGACCATAGTAAATCCCAGGTCATAGTGTCTATAATACTGTAAGGGGTTCTTCTACATAGAAGAACCATAGTAAATCCCAGGTCATAGTGTCTATTAATACTGTAAGGGGTTCTTCTACATAGAAGACCATAGTAAATCCCAGGTCATAGTGTCTATAATACTGTAAGGGGTTCTTCTACATAGAAGACCATAGTAAATCCCAGGTCATAGTGTCTATAATACTGTAAGGGGTTCTTCTACATAGAAGACCATAGTAAATCCCAGGTCATAAGTGTCTATAATACTGTAAGGGGTTCTTCTACATAGAAGACCATAGTAAATCCCAGGTCATAGTGTCTATAATACTGTAAGGGGTTTTCTACATAGAAGACCATAGAAATCCCAGGTCATAGTGTATATAATACTGTAACAAGCTCACCTAGTTGCTGTCACCATCTACAAACTCCACACAGTGGTCACTGACTAGTTGGACATTAATTTCCTACTGAGAAAACCCTTTCTGTACTTACAGCACTCGTATATATTTGTATCAGGGTTTTTGCTTCAACGGACCTCATGAATGCAACCGTTTATGTCAAATTTGTTTAGTGTTTCTACTGGTTGTCCTGAAAATAAAATGGTAAAAACACTTGATTGGGAGGCTGAATAGAAGGACTGGATATGCAGATAAATGAAAGAGATGAATGATTTTAGCTGGAGTCTCAGGACTGATAGGGTTAAACAACCTGGGGTGATGACCTTATCTAAGCCAATGGTAGGAATTCAATCCAACACAGTAACGACCTGCACACAGCCATAGATTTGAGATGTTGGTAGAGTTTAGCGTGAGCTGTAAAGCCAGGGATTTCAGCAGAGCGGAGTGTCCACTCACCCAATCACAGCAGCAGGAAGTCCATTCTCCAGTCCTCTCTTTGGTGCAGAGTCTAGACACCCCAGAGAAGAGACAGACACCTGGTCAGACCTTTCACTGATTATAGGGAGTACAACACACACACTCACACACTAGACACAAACACATCACTGATATGTTGTAATGATACCAACCAGGGTATCCATCCAGCATCACTGATATCATGTTATAATCATACCAACCAGGGTATCCATCCAGCATCACTGATATAATGTTATAATCATACCAACCAGGGTATCCATCCAGCATCACTCATATAATGTTATAATCATACCAACCAGGGTATCCATCCAGCATCACTTCATATATATGTTATAATGATACCCAACCAGGTGTATCCATCCAGCATCACTCAGTATAATGTATATAATGATACCAACCAGGGTATCCATCCAGCATCACTCATATAATGTTATAATGATACCAAACCAGGGTATCCATCCAGCATCACTCATATAATGTATATAATGATACCAACCAGGGTATCCATCCAGCATCACTGATATCATGTTATAATGATACCAACCAGGGTTATCCATCCAGCATCACTCAATATAATGTTATTAATGATACCAACCAGGGTATCCATCCAGCATCACTCGATATCATGTTATAATGATACCAACCAGGGTATCCATCCAGCATCACTCATATAATGTTATAATGATACCAACCAGGGTATCCATCCAGCATCACTCATATAATGTTATAATGATACCAACCAGGGGTATCCATCCAGCATCACTCATATAATGTTATAATGATACCAACCAGGGTATCCATCCTGCATCACTGATATCATGTTATAATGATACCAACCAGGGTATCCATCCAGCATCACTGAATATCATGTTATAATGATACCAACCAGGGTATCCATCCAGCATCACTGATATCATGTTATAATGATACCAACCAGGGTATCCATCCAGTATCACTGATATAATGATACCAACCAGGGTATCCATCCAGCATCACTGATATAATGATACCAACCAGGGTATCCATCCAGCATCACTGATATCATGTTCTAATGATACCAGTGAGATAAACTCTCTGTGTTGTCACAACTACATGGTTTTAAACATCACCCCATGCTCATGTCAAAACGTGCTTCTATGTCATCAAAGAAAAAGTGCTTCTATGTCGTCAAACCCTTGACAAGATGCTGTATAACGCAAATGGTTTCAAGTATTGTAAACCCATTCAAACTGATCAGAACATTTCCACCCAAACTGTGAAATTGTGTTAACGTCTGCCGGAATGTCAAGTAGTCCATTCCCCATCACACTCAGACCCTAGGATCCAGCCCCCCCCAACCCTGACACCTCCCAGCCTCAGCCCATTACCCACCCATCATCACTCAATCAGCCCTCCTCCCACCCATCCAGCCCAGAACCCCCCCATCATCACTCAATCAGCCCTCCTCCCACCCATCCAGCACAGAACCCCCCCCATCATCACTCAATCAGCCCTCCACCCACCCATCCAGCCCAGAACCCCCCCATCATCACTCAATCAGCCCTCCACCCACCCATCCAGCATCACTGATTAACTCAACAACAAAGTGTCAGGTTTTAGAGTTGAAAACAACATGGACTTGGACCAGGAGTGCTGCTGTAGTGTAGCTGACATGCAAACACATGCATGAGCCAGGCGGTCTGTGTGTCCATACTGCAGAGCCATCTTTACACGGCCTTTACATGGCCTACCACCCTTGTCTCATAGCCTCAGATCAGAGTGACCTCTTACCCTCAGATCAGAGTGTCCTCATACCCTCATACCAGTGACCTCGTGACCTCATACCAGTGACCCCGTGACCTCATATCAGAGTGACCCCGTGACCTCATATCAGAGTGACAATCTGAAATCAGAGATACTGATGTGAAAATAATTCCTGGAATTCCACCCAACTAAACCAATTATTTCATGTCAAGCCAAACTAGTTTATTTTTCATTTTTATCTCCACACCAGTCCTGTAGCCTGACCCCATCCTGACCCCAGCCAGACCACTGTGCTCTCCTAACAAATCAGGACGGTGGAACAAAGCTACCAGTCCAGATCAGTAGTGTTTGTTAAGGGAAAGAGGGAGAAGACAAGGAGAGGTAGCCTGTATAAGGATAGAGACACTAACCAAGGCTGTGTCCCAGATGGCGCTCTATTCCCTAAATAGGACTCATATGGCTCTGGTCAAAACAAGTACACTACATAGTGAATATGGTTCCATTTGGGACACAACCCAAGTCTCCTAGGGGACAGACAACCAATCAAACCTTCAGTATCCTCCTCCTCCTCCCTCCCCTCTTCTGAATGGCAGACAGGTCAAAAAAGGGGGATGAAAGAAAGACAGAAAGAAGGAAAGAGAGAGAGTGAAGAGAGAGAGAGCGAAGGAGAGAGAGAGAGAGAAAGAGAGAAGGAGAGAGAGAACGCGAAGGAGAGAGAGGAGAAAAAGAGAGAGATGAGGGAGATGAGAGAGAGCACGAAGGAGAGAGAAGGAGAAAGAGAAGGAAAGAGATGAGAAAGAAAGAAAAAGATGAGAAAGAGAGAAAGAAAGAGATGAGAAAGAGATGAGAAAGAGAGAGAGGAAGAGATGAGAAAGAGAGAAAGAGATGAGAAAGAGAGATGAGAAAGAGAGAAAGAGATGAGAAAGAGAGATGAGAAAGAGAGAAAGAGATGAGAAAGAGAGATGAGAAAGAGAGAAAGAGATGAGAAAGAGAGATGAGAAAGAGAGGAGAAAGATGAGAGAGAAAGAGATGAGAAAGAGAGGAGAAAGATGAGAGAGAAACAAACAAACATAAAAATACATTAAATAGAAAAACAATAGTAAAAGGCAGGGTTGGGAAGTAACTGATTACATGTAACACATTAAATGTAATCTGATTACAAAAAAATAAAAAATAATCAGTTACGCTACCAGCAAACATATTGTAATCCGACTACAGATACTTTTGAAAACTAGATAATTACTTATTGGATTACTACTACATTTAGACAGGATGTTTGTGAAAAAAATACATTCTGGCACATTTCGGTTTTCTGAATGACATTCAATTCAACATTCAAAAAAGGTGCAAGTTTAAGATTTTTCCACCTGAGACAGTCTGACCACAAGTCAGAAACCACTATGTCGACACACCAAATGATGACCACCAATCAGAAACCACTATGTCGACACACCAAATGATGACCACCAATCAGAAACCACTATGTCGATGACCACCAATCAGAAACCACTATGTCGACACACCAAATGATGACCACCAATCAGAAACCACTATGTATCGACACACCAAATAATGACCACCAATCAGAAACCACTATGTCGACACCAAATGATGACCACCAATCAGAAACTACTATGTTGTCATGACGTTGCCCTCTGGGTTTTCTATGCACCATCCCCCTACCTACCTCCCCCTACCCAGGCTGCTGTGGTCAGAAGGCGGTCGTAAATTCCAAAGGGAATGTCCTGCCTCATGGCCCAGTTTTGAGACAGAGTGGGTTTTGTATAGAGAACAAAGGATTCTTCCACCTCACAGGATTGGAGAACCGAACGACATTTATGTTCTGGAGAAGGTATAAAAGATCGGTGAAGAATCCAGCTACGAACTGGTCCGTTTGGTACAATTTTATGAAACTCAGAGACAATATTGCCATATTACCATACTAAGGTTTATATACTAGCCTCAGCGATGAGACTTACATCTAATGGTTGTATAAAATTTATTAATAAGGATAAAGCTATTTGGAATATGTTGAGATGCTATGTACTGATGTTAATGTGAGAGAATTGTATTTCGGTTCAAAGCTTAACTCAGTCATCGGCACGCCCCCAGGGACACAGACAGGACAAGGCGTCATGTGACAGCTTTTCTATGTTCAGTATAAAACCCCCACCCAGAATTTCTTTCTCCAGACCAGGCCTCCACTCCATTACGAGTTGGCCAATAGGTTTGACCATGCATTCCTCTACTGAACTTTAACCATACCACGTGGTTAAACTTTTAGACTATCGATACCGACAGAATAATAACAAGTCTTTGATATTAATTACTAGACTGCAGCTAGAAATTCGGTATCATTGAACGCGAAGACCGACGAAACATCCATTCTATAACGACATTAATGAATGTCGCTTTGAAAGATCCATTCTAACCAAGAGAGAGAGAGAGAGAGAGAGAGGGAGAGAGAGAGAGAGAGAGAGAGAGAGAGAGAGAGAGAACTCTCCAACAGGACGAACCTTTCCAACAAAGATCACGACGACACACTGAGCGTAAATATATATATTGATTGCAATTGTTTCCGAATGAGTGAGCGTTCATGTGCAAAGGGTTAGCATATCAATTGTTAATATTAATCAACTCTGTTGTGCCTTCTCCGCTGCCCCCAACCCCCTTGTTTGTTTAACAAGCCGCCATGCCGGTTTAGCCCACTAGGGCACATTACTCTACCATTTCTTTGTAACGATAACTACTGTTTGTATGCTTTCTGTGAATTACTTAGTTTAGTAAATAAATGATTTTAAGACAATTGATGTATGGATGACTTTGTGAAGACTGGGTTCGTGCAGATAACAATTTACGACGTTTGGAATGAGACTGGACGCGAGGTAAACTAACACATCATAAATCAGAAGACTCATAGATCAGATATTAGGATATCTGGAAAGTTATATTAGGAAAATTATAACTTTGTAATCTGAATATTTTCCTTGGTGCCCTGACCTTCTAGTTAATTACAGTTACACGATTAATCAGTTTAATCGCGTAATAATAATTACAGAGAGTTATTTGATAAACATGTCTTCAAGTTAATGATGGCCAAAGACACGACAATGTCGACACACCAAATGATGACCACCAATCAGAAACCACTATGTCGACACACCAAATGATGACCACCAATCAGAAACCACTATGTCGACACACCAAATGATGACCACCAATCAGAAACCACTATGTCGACACACCAAATGATGACCACCAATCAGAAACCACTATGTCGACACACCAAATGATGACCACCAATCAGAAACCACTATGTCGACACATCAAATGATGACCACCAATCAGAAACCACTATGACGACACCAAATGTGTTTGATGGATCCTTTTTGTCTTCTTCTAATGAAAGTAATCCAAAAGTAATCAGATTACATTACTGTAATCGTTAATGAGTAATCCAAAAATGACATTATTGATTACAATTTGACAGGTAACTGGTAATTGTAACAGATTACATTTATAAAGTAACCTACCCAACCCTGACGAAAGGAGAGAGACAAACCATTATGTAATA
The DNA here is from genome assembly GCF_965601325.2 of Salmo salar. NCBI lineage: Eukaryota > Metazoa > Chordata > Actinopteri > Salmoniformes > Salmonidae > Salmo > Salmo salar. The sequence continues at coordinate 5,911,739 of NC_138296.1, read as the reverse complement.
TGACTAGTTTAAAACGCTGAACACACAACAAGCAGGGGAGACGGCGCTAATGTGGTGGTGTTAAACTGGTACGGACAACAAGCAGGGGAGACGGTGCTAATGTGGTGGTGTTAAACTGGTATGGACAACAAGCAGGGGAGGCGGTGCTAATGTGGTGGTGTTAAACTGGTACGGACAACAAGCAGGGGAGGCGGTGCTAATGTGGTGGTGTTAAACTGGTACGGACAACAAGCAGGGGAGACGGCGCTAATGTGGTGGTGTTAAACTGGTACGGACAACAAGCAGGGGAGACGGTGCTAATGTGGTGGTGTTAAACTGGTACGGACAACAAGCAGGGGAGTCGGTGCTAATGTGGTGGTGTTAAACTGGTACGGACAACAAGCAGGGGAGACGGTGCTAATGTGGTGGCGTTAAACTGGTACGGACAACAAGCAGGGGAGGCGGTGCTAATGTGGTGGTGTTAAACTGGTACGGACAACAAGCAGGGGAGGCGGTGCTAATGTGGTGGTGTTAAACTGGTACGGACAACAAGCAGGGGAGACGGCGCTAATGTGGTGGTGTTAAACTGGTACGGACAACAAGCAGGGGAGGCGGTGCTAATGTGGTGGTGTTAAACTGGTACGGACAACAAGCAGGGGAGACGGTGCTAATGTGGTGGTGTTAAACTGGTACGGACAACAAGCAGGGGAGGCGGTGCTAATGTGGTGGTGTTAAACTGGTACGGACAACAAGCAGGGGAGGCGGTGCTAATGTGGTGGTGTTAAACTGGTACGGACAACAAGCAGGGGAGGCGGTGCTAATGTGGTGGTGTTAAACTGGTACGGACAACAAGCAGGGGAGGCGGTGCTAATGTGGTGGTGTTAAACTGGTACGGACAACAAGCAGGGGAGGCGGTGCTAATGTGGTGGTGTTAAACTGGTACGGACAACAAGCAGGGGAGGCGGTGCTAATGTGGTGGTGTTAAACTGGTACGGACAACAAGCAGGGGAGGCGGTGCTAATGTGGTGGTGTTAAACTGGTACGGACAACAAGCAGGGGAGGCGGTGCTAATGTGGTGGTGTTAAACTGGTACGGACAACAAGCAGGGGAGGCGGTGCTAATGTGGTGGTGTTAAACTGGTACGGACAACAAGCAGGGGAGGCGGTGCTAATGTGGTGGTGTTAAACTGGTACGGACAACAAGCAGGGGAGGCGGTGCTAATGTGGTGGTGTTAAACTGGTACGGACAACAAGCAGGGGAGGCGGTGCTAATGTGGTGGTGTTAAACTGGTACGGACAACAAGCAGGGGAGGCGGTGCTAATGTGGTGGTGTTAAACTGGTACGGACAACAAGCAGGGGAGGCGGTGCTAATGTGGTGGTGTTAAACTGGTACGGACAACAAGCAGGGGAGGCGGTGCTAATGTGGTGGTGTTAAACTGGTACGGACAACAAGCAGGGGAGGCGGTGCTAATGTGGTGGTGTTAAACTGGTACGGACAACAAGCAGGGGAGGCGGTGCTAATGTGGTGGTGTTAAACTGGTACGGACAACAAGCAGGGGAGGCGGTGCTAATGTGGTGGTGTTAAACTGGTACGGACAACAAGCAGGGGAGGCGGTGCTAATGTGGTGGTGTTAAACTGGTACGGACAACAAGCAGGGGAGGCGGTGCTAATGTGGTGGTGTTAAACTGGTACGGACAACAAGCAGGGGAGGCGGTGCTAATGTGGTGGTGTTAAACTGGTACGGACAACAAGCAGGGGAGGCGGTGCTAATGTGGTGGTGTTAAACTGGTACGGACAACAAGCAGGGGAGGCGGTGCTAATGTGGTGGTGTTAAACTGGTACGGACAACAAGCAGGGGAGGCGGTGCTAATGTGGTGGTGTTAAACTGGTACGGAGGGGGAGGGACTAGCTCTTGGTGATGAACTGGAACAATGGAATCACATGTTTTCAAATAAAACTGGACAAAACTGAGATGATGACATGACAAATGGTGACAATGACTATAGTCATAGTGGTTATACAGTAGAGCTAGCTGCTGGTGATGATGATGATGGTTAGAGTAGGTAAGGAGGTATAGCTGATGATGAAGATAATATATGTCACCTGATTCGTCATCTTCCTGCTCTTTGTTGGCGTAGGTCCTGAGGAACTCAGCGAAGGCCCCGTCACGTGCCATCAGCTCCAGGTAGGAGCCCATCTCAGTGATCTCTCCCTCCACCATCACCAGGATCAGATCTGCCTGGGGCAGGAAGCTCAGACCGTGGGTCACCAGGACACGAGTCTACGGAGACAGAGACAAACACACAGAGGGTCAGATAAGGACTTTTTAAACAGATACAGTATATTAAGGGATTTTAGTTGAATTGACAGGTTGAAGATAGATATGGCACACAGACACAATCCTCTGTTGTCTCAAGGCTTAAACATCCTTCTTTAACCCTCCCCTTCATCTACACTGATTGAAGTGGATTTAACAAGTGACATCAATAAGGGATCACCTGGATTCACCTGGTCAGTCTACGTCATGGAAAGAGCATGTTTTGTACACTGAGTATATATACAGTACATATACTGTATATTTTGAATGAACAGCTGACTGAAGACTGGACGGCTGGGGATTTGTGCAGTTGAGACCAGATAACCAGATAACAGCTGGGTCTGGTCTACTTAGTTCATTGACTGTATAATATGAACCAGATAACAGCTGGGTCTGGTCTACTTAGTTCATTGACTGTATAATATGAACCAGATAACAGCTGGGTCTGGTCTACTTAGTTCATTGACTGTATAATATGAACCAGATAACAGCTGGGTCTGGTCTACTTAGTTCAGCCCCCAGCAAGGACGTCCCATGTCTGAAGGAAGACACACACAGAGTCACACACAGAGTCACACTGTAAACCAAATCCAAACTTATCACACACACCAAAACACATCCCTATAATAAACCCTGACCTCTGTTTTGGGGTTAGGACCTCTTACCCTGTCCTTGAGGACGCCCTGGGGCCCGACAACCTTCTCGAAGATGTGTTTGCCCACGTGGGCGTCAACCGCCGACAGAGGATCGTCCAATAGATAGACAGCACAGTCGCAGTAGACCGCCCTGGCCAGACTGACCCTCTGCTTCTGACCCCCTGACAGGTTCACACCCTGAAGAGGAGGAGGGAAGACACCTGTGTTAAAATACATCAATACTGCCAGTACCCAAGACCAGACATGGGTTCTCTATTCACCACCTGTACAGCAGGATACATTATCTCACTACCTGTACAGCAGGATACATTATCTCAAGACCAGACATGGGTTCTCTATTCACCACCTGTACAGCAGGATACATTATCTCACTACCTGTACAGCAGGATACATTATCTCAAGACCAGACATGGGTTCTCTATTCACCACCTGTACAGCAGGATACATTATCTCACTACCTGTACAGCAGGATACATTATCTCACTACCTGTACAGCAGGATACATTATCTCAAGACCAGACATGGGTTCTCTATTCACCACCTGTACAGCAGGATACATTATCTCACTACCTGTACAGCAGGATACATTATCTCAAGACCAGACATGGGTTCTCTATTCACCACCTGTACAGCAGGATACATTATCTCACTACCTGTACAGCAGGATACATTATCTCAAGACCAGACATGGGTTCTCTATTCACCACCTGTACAGCAGGATACATTATCTCACTACCTGTACAGCAGGATACATTATCTCACTACCTGTACAGCAGGATACATTATCTCAAGACCAGACATGGGTTCTCTATTCACCACCTGTACAGCAGGATACATTATCTCACTACCTGTACAGCAGGATACATTATCTCACCACCTGTACAGCAGGATACATTATCTCAAGACCAGACATGGGTTCTCTATTCACCACCTGTACAGCAGGATACATTATCTCACTACCTGTACAGCAGGATACATTATCTCACTACCTGTATAGCAGGATACATTATCTCACTACCTGTACAGCAGGATACATTATCTCACTACCTGTACAGCAGGATACATTATCTCACTACCTGTACAGCAGGATACATTATCTCACTACCTGTACAGCAGGATACATCATCTCACCACCTGTACAGCAGGATACATTATCTCACTACCTGTACAGCAGGATACATTATCTCACTACCTGTACAGCAGGATACATTATCTCACTACCTGTACAGCAGGATACATTATCTCAAGACCAGACATGGGTTCTCTATTCACTACCTGTACAGCAG